>NW_004443962.1:21423768-21425087 GCF_000243295.1 Trichechus manatus latirostris | reverse complement strand
GTGCTGTATCAAGCTTTCAAATTTCAAAACTCTGTAAGTTATTATAAATAACTTAAGCAATGGTTTGAAAATGTGAGGGATATGAATTTTAATATTTCCTATGTTTCTTTTTTCCCAAATGTTTTTAGAAAAGGAAATTAAGTTTATGTGCTCTATTCCCCCTCTGCAAACCATGAACTATCATTCTTGCTTACTTAACAAGTAAGGAATAACTCATGGAAGGTATTCAGAGCACATTACAAACTGAGGTATTAAATGGTTAGAATTTAACCAGATTTCTTCCTAAAGAGTCAAGGTTTTGTTTAAAATTAATGCAACTTTGTGACTAAGATCTTAATTACCCACAGGAAATTCCAATTATGTTGCCAGAGCAGTCTTTATTTAGCTACACTAAGCATATGACTTTTTTCCAGTCATCAGGATGGTAAAGTCAGGACAGTATAGAAAACTTTTTTATGAATCTCCTGGCTCTAGAAAGCTTAAAATATCAACCTCAACATTGTAGTGAGTGAGTGTTTGTACTACATTTTGAAAAACTGCATATTGTGGATGTAGGTTAGACATAAAAGTATATTTCCCAACAGTTTGTAGAGTTATGAGAGAATCCAGATTAGAAATTGTGGAATTCAATTGTCTCATTTTCTTCTTGTTGTTGTTAGGTACTGTCAAGTCGTCTCTGACTCATAGAGACCTTATGTACAGCAGAACAAAACATTGCCCAGTCCTGTGCTGTTCTCACAATGGTTGCTCTGTTTGAGCCCATTGTTGCAGCCACTGTGTCAATCCATCTCACTGACCTTCTTTTTCACTGACCCTTTACTAAGGGTAATATCCTTCTCTTCATTTCCTACCGGTTGCAGCCCAGTCAATTCTGCCTCAGAAACCCTAGGACAGAGAAGTACTGCCCCATAGGGTTTCCAAGGCTGTGATCTTTACAAAAGCAGATTGCTACATCTTTCTCCCACAGAGCAGCCGGTGGGGGTCAAACTAAGATGAACTGTCAACCAAATGAGTTCATTATATTTTTGCCTGAAAATCTCATCTAAAGCAATGGTTCTCAAAGTGTGATGTGGGCCGTCATGAATTGAATTATGTCCCCCAAAAAATGTGTGCATCAATTTGGCTGGGCCATGATTCCCTTAATTGTGTGTTTGGCCTCCATTTTGTGATTGTAATTTTATATTAAAGGAGATTAGGGTGGGATTGTAACACCACCCTTACCCAGGTCACATCCCTGATCCAATGTAAAGGGAGTTTCCCTGGGGTGTGGCCTGCACCACCTTTTATCTCTCAAGAGATAAAAGGAAAGGGAAGCAAGC
>NW_004443962.1:21421576-21423419 GCF_000243295.1 Trichechus manatus latirostris | reverse complement strand
ATAACTAAAAAGCAACATCATCCTTAGGTACAACTGAAAACATCACCAGTTTACCCCATATTCTACTACTTCTACATAGCAAAAAGGAATGGTTGGAATTAGGGACTTGTGAGATCTTTTCCTCTACTAAAGCTATCTGCAGAGTAATGCATTAATTTTATGATAAACTTTGAAAGTAAAGGAAATGTTTTATTTTTGCCTTCTAAGCTAATGACAACAGCAGTTTTCATTCAGAGCGTTCCTGTGTGACCACCTATCTGGTATATTAAAGCAAAGAGCTGGTGGAGGGAAGAAAGAAGCTATATTGACATTAATTTATTCAATTAAAATATCTAGGCACTCAGTAAATATTTATCTCTTTATCCTGAAGTTTTCAATCTAATGGGGATGTTATGGATTGAATTGTGTCTCCTAAAAATACGTGCTGGAATCCTAACCCCTATCCCTGTGGTTGTAATCCTAACTGGAAATAAAGTTTTCCTTGATATGGCAATAAGCAGGGTGTGTCCTAAACCTAACCACTTCTGTTTTTTTTTTTCTTACATTTTTAAAAATTGTACTTTAGACGAAGGTTTACAGAATAAACTGGCTTCTCATTAAACTGTTAATACACATATTGTTTTATGACATTGGTTAATAACCCCACGACACGTCAACACTCTCCCTTCTTGACCTTGGGTTCCCTATTTCCAGCTTTCCTGTCCTCTCCTGCCTTCTAGTCCTTGTCCCTGTGCTGGTGTGTCCCTTTAGTCTTGTTTTGTCCTATGGGTCCATCTAATCTTTGGCTAAAAGGTGAACCTCCGTAGTGACTTCATTACTGGTCTAAAATGGTGTCCGGAGGCCATACTCTCCAGGTTTCTCCAATCTCTGTTAGGCCAGTAAGTCTGGTCTTTTTCTGAGATAGAATTTTGTTCTATATTTTTCTCCAGCTCTGTCTGGGGCCCTCTACTGTGATCCCTGTCAGACCAGTCAGTGGTGGTAGCCCAGCACCATCTATTGTACTGGACTCAGTCTGGTGGAGGCTGTGGTAGTTGTGGTCCATTAGTCCTTTGGACTAATCTTTCCCTTGTATCTTTAGTTTTCTTCATTCTCCTTTGCTCCGGATGGGATGAGACCAGTGGAGTATCCTAGATGGCCACTCACAGGCTTTTAAGACCCCAGACGCTACTCACCAAGTAGAATGTAGAACATTTATAAACTATGTTATGCCAATTCAGCTAGATGTTCCCTGAGACCATGGTCCCCACAGTCCTCAGCCCTCAGGGAGTTTGGTTTTGTCTAAGGAGCTTCCATGACCTCACCCTGAACAAGTTGTACTGGCTTCCCCTGTATTGTGTACTGTCTTACCCTTATCTATTGTCTGTTCAGTGGTTTTCCACACCCCCTCCCCCCCCCATAACCATCAAAGATCATTTCTTTTTGTGTATAAACCTTTCCATGAGATTTTACAGTAGTGGTCTCATACAATATTTGTCTTTTTGTGATTGACTTATTTCACTTAGTTTAATGCCTTCCAGATTCATCCACATTGTGAGCTGCTTCGCATATTCATCATTGTTCTTTATCGTTGTGTAGTATTCCATTGTGTGTATGTACCATAGTTTATCCATTCATCTGTTGATGGGCATCTAGGTTGTTTTCATCTTTTTGCTATTGTGAACAATGCTGCAATTAACATGGGTGTGCATATGTCTATTCATGTAACAGCTCTTATTTCTCACTCATCCTGCCATCCCATGCCTGCACAGCTCGCTGTGGCTGAGAAGATACTCAGAAAAATTTGTTAACCAGAACTTCCTCTAAGTGTCTGCAGTGTCCATAACCATTCTTGCTTTTTTGCTTC
>NW_004443962.1:21417124-21419720 GCF_000243295.1 Trichechus manatus latirostris | reverse complement strand
CAGATGTAAGTGGACATTCTGACAAGGCTTGTGGGCTTTTGCTCACTCTGGCTCCTGCAGCTGGCTCCTGTTCATCTGACTTCCGGTTCTTGAGACTTGAGCTAGCAGCTTAGTTGTGAATTTGCCTGCTGATCTCAGAATTCATTAACCTTTGCAACCTGTGAGCAAGAGCCCGGCTCTCTGACCTACCGATCTTGGGTTCGCCAGCCCCCGCTGCTACGTGAATTGGGAGAATTGTCTTTCCTGACCCTCAGACTTGGGACATTCCAGCTTCTACAACCATGTGGGCCATTTCCTTGATATAAATCTCTCTATCTATATTTATACGGTCTGCTGGCTTTGCTTCTCTAGAGAACCCAGCCTAAGACATTTGGTACTGAGAGTGGTTCTAGAGAAACAAAATTATAAGGATGAGTTTTCTAAATTGATTCTCAAGTCTGGTTAGTCTTAAGGATGTTTAAGATTCTGCTTCCAGTAGTAAAGGGGGCATTGCTAATCTATGGCATGAGGTGGCAGTACAAATACAAAAAATATCACCACCAATAGATCAGGTATTTGTGAAAAGTGAGGCTCTGGGTGATTGCAAGTGTGATACCTTTCTACAATTTTATCATAATGAGAAGTTTAAGGAAGCTAGTTGGTTAGTACTACTGTGCTTGACAAAGCGGTGAAAGAAAGAGATGAGCTCAGGGCTTCAGAGTCAAAGCTCAAGTGCTGCATAAATGACCTCAAAGTTTCTACTCATGCCTTGAAAGAAAGCTTTATTTCTTGTAGTAACAGAGCTGATGTTGCCGAAAACCAAACCCAGAGTCTTATTGTAAGAGTTGTTGAATTACAACTCCACCTGAATTCCCAACCTTGAGTGGTGTCTGAAGTTAAAGTGAGGGAATCAATTGGGAAGAAATGGGATCCTGAAACTTGGGATGGTGACATATGGACAGATAATCAGGAAGCTGGAGATACTGAGCTCCTAAATTCTGTTGAATCACTCCTGCCAACAAAACCAACTCTCTCACTCCCATCTGAAGAGATTACTCCATCTTTGTCTACTAAGCCACCCTCTCCAGTAAAACCATTAGCCCGTTCACCTCCATCTAATGAGATTAACACAGCTGCATCTAAAGAGCCATTGTCTGAGTTATTGTCTGGGACATCATTTGAGGCAGATGCTTTACAAGACAATGCTTAACGTTCTCAAAACATTTCCCCACCACCCATTTTGATCTCTAGACCTATAACTATATTTAAGTCCCAGCTAGTCCCAAAAGGTGAAGTACCAAGTGTGACTTAGGAGGAGGTATGCTACACTCCAAAAGAACTGCTTGACTTTTCTAATATGTACAAACAGAAACCAGGGGAATATATGTGGGAATGGCTATTAAGGATATGGGATAATGGTGCACGGAGCATAAAGTTGGATCAGTCTGAATTTATTGATATGGGCCCACTAAGCACAGATTCTTCAATGTTTCAGCTCAAGAAGTCAGGAGAGTATGTAATAGTTTATTTGGTTGGGTCCTGAAGCATGGATTACACGGTGGCCTACACTAAATCAAGTTGAACTACCAGACCTGCCTTGGTATACTGTAGAAGGTATCCAAAGTCTTAGGGAAATTGGCCTGCTACAATGGATTTATCAGGTTAGATCCACAGACCTACACATGGAGTGCCCAGAGGACACTCCTTTTACCACAACTGTGGGGAACAAATTTTTGAAGGGAGCCCAAGCATCCTTGAAGACTGCTGTGATTGCTATTTTATATAAGTCAAATTTGACAGCATGAACTGCCCTAACTGAATTAAGACACCTAACTACAATGGGGCTGATTGAACCCTGTGGTAGTAGGGGCCAAGTGGTGGCACTCAATTGACAAAGACAAGGTGGACATGGTTACCATAATGGACAGCAGAGTCAAAACAGTAATCAGAATAGTCTGACTCGTATGGATTTATGGCATTGGCTACTTAGTCATGGTGTCTCTAGGAGTGAAAAAGATATGAAATCTATTGGATATTTACTTGATCTGTACAAGTGGATGATTCTAGGTCCAGTTGAACAGCAGTCTAATTCAAATCACCAGAATAGAGTGTCACAGCCCCTCAATCAATTCCCAGACTTGAGTGAGTTTAAAGACCCACAAACCCCTGAATGAAGGAGAGGTCCCTTGAGGAAGGACTCCAATACACTGCCAAAAACTTCTAATGTTAATCTTTCTCCCAGCCTTCCCCAAAGGTATATACAGTCTTTCATGAAAGTGACTGTTTATTGGGGAAAAGGAAATAATCAGACTTTTCAGGGATTACTGGATACTGGCTCTAAACTGACACTAATTCCTGGAGACCCAAAACATCACCGTGGCCCACCATTCAGAGTGGAGTCATATGGAGGTAAGGTTATTAATGGAGTCTCAGCTCAGGTCCATCTCACAGTGGGTCCAGTGGGGCCCAGAACCCATCCTGTAGTGATTTCCCCAGTGCTAGAATACATAATTGGAATAGACATATTCAGCAACTGGCAGAACCCCCACACTAGATCCCTGAGATGTGGAGTAAGGGCTATTATATTAAGAAAAGCCAAGTGGAAGTCATTAGAACT
>NW_004443962.1:21414037-21415043 GCF_000243295.1 Trichechus manatus latirostris | reverse complement strand
TATGAATTTGCCTCCCCTGCATGCAATGCTTCTGCCAAAACTGTTATCCATGGAAGTAAAGAATGCCTTATACATGGTCATGCTATCTCACAGAGCATCAATTTGGATCAAGGGACTCACTTCACAGCAAATGACATGCAGCAATGGGCCCATACTCATGGAATTCACTGTCGTACCGTGTTCCCCATATCCTGAAGCAGCTGGTTTGACAGAACGGTTGAATGGCCTTCTAAGGACACAATTATGGCACCAGCTAGGTGGCAATACCTTGCATTGTTGGGGCAATGTTCTCCAGGAGGCTGTATATGCTCTAAACCAGCACCCAATATATGGTTCTGTTTCTCCCATAGCCAGGATTCATGGGTCCAGGAATCAAGGGGTGGAAATGGGAGTGGCACCACTCACTACTATCCCTTGTAACCCATTTGCAAAATTTTTGCTTCCTGTCCCCTCGACCCTATGCTCTGTGGGTCTAGAGGTCTTAGTTCTAAAGGGCAGAAAGCTCTTACCTGGAGACACATCACTGATTCCATTGAACTGGAAGCTAAGAATGCCACCTAGCCACTTTGGGCTCCTTATGCCTCTGGATCAACAGACAAAGAAGGAAGTTACCATACTGGCTGGTATGATTGGTCCTGATTGCCAAGAGGAAACTGATATTACATAATGGAAGTAAAGAAGAGTATGTCTGGAATGCTGGAGATCCCTTAGGGCATCTCTTAGTACTACTACGCCCTGTGATTAAAGTCAATGGAAAACTACAGCAACCCAATTCCGACATGACTACTAATGGCCCAGACCCTTCAGGAATGAAGGTTTGGGTCACTCCACCAGGCAAAGAAACACGACCAGCTAAAGTGCTTGCGAAGGGTGAAGGGAATACGGAATGGATGGTAGAAGAAGGTAGTTCTAAATGTCACTTACAACCAAGTGACCAGTTGCAGAAACAAGGACTGTAATTGTTATGAGTATTTCTGCTTTGTATGTGTGCATCAAATACTTTTTT
>NW_004443962.1:21411311-21412632 GCF_000243295.1 Trichechus manatus latirostris | reverse complement strand
GTTCTTCTTCATATAGTCCAGCTTCTTGAAATATTTTCTCAGCATACAGATTGAATAAGTATCGTGAAAGGACACAACCCTGACACACACGTTCTTGACCTTAAACCGCACAGTATCCCCTTGATCTGTTCAAACTACTGCCTCTTGGTCTATTTACAGGTTCCTCACCAACATAAGTAAGTGTTCTGGAATTCCCATTCTTCATAATGTTATCCATAATTTGTTATGATCCACATAGTGAAATGTCTTTGCATAGTCTATAAAACACAGGTAAACATCTTTCTGGTATTCTCTGCTTTCAGCTATGATTCATCTGACATCAGCAATATCTCTCATTCCACATCTTCTTCTGAATCCAGCTTGAATTTGTGGCAGTTCCTTGTCAATGTACTGCTCCAACCATTTTTGAATGATCTTCAACACAATTTTTATTATGTGTGATATTATGATATTATGTGATAATTTCCACATTCTGTTGGATCACTTTTCTTTGGAATGTACACAAATATGAATCTCTTCCAGTAGGTTAGTCAGGTAGCTGTCGTCCAAATTTCTTGACACAGATGAGTGAGCATCTCCAGTGCTTCATTTGTTTGCTGAAACATCTCAACTGGTAATCCGTCAATTCCTAGAGCCTTGTTTTTTGCCAATGTCTTGAGTGTGGCTTGGACCTCTTCCTTCAGTACCATTGGTTCTTGATCATATGCTACCTCCTGAAATGGTTGAATGTCGACCAATTCTTTTTGGTACAATGACTCTGTGTATTCCTTCCATCTTCTTTTGATGCTTCCTGCGTTGTTTAATATAGAATCCTTCGATATTGCAACTCGAGGCTTAAATATTTTCTTCAGTTCTTTCAACTTGAGAAATTCCCAGAGTATTCTTCCCTCTTGGTTTTCTAACTCCAGGTCTTTGGCCATGGCATTATAATACTTTACTTTGTCTTCTTGAGTCACCATTTGAAATCTTCTTTTCAGCTCTTTAATGTCATCATTTCTTCCATTTGCTTTAGCTACTCAATGTTCAAAGCAAGTTTCAGAGTCTCTTCTGACATCCATTTTGGTCTTTTCTTTCTTCCAATCTGAGGGGCTCATCTTCCGGCACTATATCAGACAATATTTCACTACTATTCATACGGTTTTCACTGGCCTATTTTTTCAAAGGTAGATTACTAGGTCCTTCTTCCTAGTCTGTCTTAGTCTAGAAGATCCACTGAAACCTGTCCACCATTGATGACCCTGCTGGTATTTGAAATACCAGTGACAAAGCTTCCAGTATCACACACCAAGCAAGATACCACAGTACCCGCAAACTGACAGAC
>NW_004443962.1:21406093-21410921 GCF_000243295.1 Trichechus manatus latirostris | reverse complement strand
AAAAAAAAAAATTGTTCCTATTTTCCTTCCTAAGCTTTCCTTCCAGTAAATCTATTTGATTAAGACAGTGATCCTTTTGAGGGCACGGAAAACTTGAGGTTATAAGCTATGTGGCAATGGACTGACTATAACAAAAAATTACTTCTAATATTATACCTGATGTTGAAAAAAGGAACTAGATCAGTGAGGAAATTATCTTCAAAATATAACAATCTGGTTCTACCATGTAGAGGTTAAGACACACAGTGGTTAGACCATGGGTTTTAACAACAGGTAAACCTAGACTGGAGACTCTGCTGTTCAATTACTTGTGCAAATTTCTCAACCAAGTCTGTAACCTGCTTTTCTCACTTAAGAATGTTTTCTCATGCCATCAGAAAATCTTGATGTTTTCTTTTAATGCCTTCTGAATGATACAGTCAAAACTGAAGCAAAGAAGGGTTAAATAGCCTGCGTGAGGTTTCAAAGTGACTTCGTGACACAGCTACAAGTAAAACTCAGGTTTCTTGTTTGCTAGTTCATGTATTGTTCCAACTCAGCTCCTCTGATTTGAAATTTCAGGCAACGACATTCAGACACACACCCCCGTGCACTCTCCTGAGGTCAACCTCCTGGTCCTCTGACCACAATTCAACAATCAGCAGCATAAGACTCTAAAACCACAGAATTCAATGAGAACTACAACCATAAAATACTTAGAATAAAATATAGAGGTAATGCATCAGTTTTTAACAATGGATTCTTAGATATGACACCAAAAGAATGAGCAGCAAAAGACAAAATGGATAAACGGGACCTCACAAAAATTAAAAATTTTGTTCATCAAGGGACTTTATCAGCAAAGTTAAGAGACAATCTACAGACTAGGAGAAAATTGGGGGGAACTATAAGGAGCCCTGGTGGTGCAGTGGTTAAGAGCTACGCCTGCTGTCCAAAGAGTCAGCAGGTCAAATCCACTAGCCACTCCTTGGGAACTCTATGGAGCAGCTCTACTCTGTCTCATAGGGTCGCTATGAGTTGGAATCAACTCGAACGTGATGAGTTTTTTTTATACTAATAAGGGTTTAATATCCAGAATATAAAGAGAACTCCTGCAACTTAACAAAAAGACAAACAACCTATTGAAAAAAAATGGGCTAAGGGCATGAATAGATAGTTCACCAAAGAGAATATATAAATGGCCAACAAGTACGTGAAAAGGTGCTCACATCACTAGTCATTCAGGAGATGCAAATCAAAATCACAATGAGATACCATCCCACCTCCACTAGAATGGCTATAATATAAAAAACAGAGCATAACAAGTGTTAGCAAGGATGTGGAGAAATTGGAACCCTCATCCGTTGCTGGTGGGAGGGCAAAATGGTAAAGCTGCTGTGAAAAACAGTTTGGCTGTTCCTTAAGAAGTTAATTTAAATGTATGATTCGGCAATCCTAATCCCAGGTATATACTCAAAAGATTTGAAAGCAGGAACACAGACACATGTGCACTGTAATGGTTAAGTGGTTTGGCAGTTATAATGTAGTTTTAGTTTGGCAGTTATGTAATGATGTAATCACCTGCATGATGAGATCTGATAAAACGTATTCTCCATGATGAGATCTGCTATGAGCAGCCAATCAGTTGAAAGGGAGTTTCCCTGGGGGTACGGCCTACATCCAATATATGTAGGCTATCTGGCAAAGCTCACTGGCTTTTTCTTGCTCTGGGTCCTGCATTCAGCTCATCATCTGAACTCTGGTTCTTGGGACTTGAGCCAGCACCCTGTCATCTTACCTGCTGATCTTGGATTTGTCAGCCTCTGCAGCCCATGAGCTGGCAGCCTGCTGTCTGATCTACTGAATCTTGGGTTCATTAGCCCCTGCAGCTAGCTGAGTTAGAGAAGCCTCCAACCTGATGCCTGACCCACAGACTTGGGACTTTCCAGCCTCTACAACTGCATGAACCATTTCCTTGATATAAATCTCTTTCTCTCTGTCTCTCTCTCTCTGTCTCTCTCTCTATATATATGTACATGTGCTTCACTGGTTTTGCTTCACTAGAGAACCCAGCCTAAGACATACACCAATGTTCATTGCAGCATTATTCACAATAGCCAAAAAGTGGAAACAACCTAAATGCCATCAACCAATAAATGGATAAACAAATTGTGGCACATACATATAATGGTATACTACTCAGTCATAAAGAGAAATGAAGTCCTGATACATGCTACAACACGGATGGACCTTGAAAACATTATGCTGGGTTAAATAAGTCAGTCACAAAAGGACAAACACTGTATGATCCCACTTAAACATGAAATAGGCAAATGTATAGAGACCAGAGGTTATTAGTGGTTACCAGGTATGGGAGGAAGAGGGAGAAGGGAACTCATTGCTTAGGGGATACTCAGTTTCTGTTAATGGTGGTAGAATAATTTGGAAAAGGATAATGATAATGGCTGCACAAAAATCATGAATGTAATTAATGTCACTCAGTTGTACATGTAAAAATTATTGACTTCATGACTGTTTTTGTTTTTAAGCCATAAAAGTCAATGGATTAAGAGAAAGATGGGTTTGTCTAGTAAATGCACCTCTCTGAAAATCTAAAAGCCCCAAATTGTCCTTAGCTGTGCTCCTTGGGTACAGGGACCCAGGGAGCAGAATAGAGGAGTGAGAAAGGATCAAGATAAAGCCAGAAACCCAAACCGTTAACCTGCCAGTATTCCAACTCCTCTTCATTAATATCAATTAAGAATCAATGCATAGGAGAGATAAACATACCAATGTTAAATGTTGGTTAATATGTAGTAGTCCAAACAAAAGGTTTAGTACTTGTAAGTTAAAGGAGCTTTAAGCCATAATTAAGTAGCCCCCAAATGGTCCTGACAATTTATTCAAAACTTGATTAATCTGCCAATAAATGCTTGTTGAACTAAACTTCCAGTCAGGTGTATTTCTTTATCTTCAGTGTCAGATTCAGACTTAGTCACAACCTGAAACCAGTTAAGAAGCAGACGTTGCAGTCTTATCTTTGAGTCCCCTTCGCGTTACCGAGAAGTTAGGCATGAATCATGAGTACTTATTGCTCAGATTCTAGCCTTTTATTCCTTACCTCTTGTTGCCTGGGCTTCTTGTTCCCCAGTACCAGTGCCTTCTCCTTCACCTCCAGGATTTAGATCTTGGCTGCCTAGAACTCTAGTACCTGCCTGCCTCTCCTACCTTAGCTGGACATGTGTCCTTGCAAAAAACAGCTACTTGCCTTATCATCTTTACTTTGGATGATCCTCTGGCTTAGACACCTGTCCTGACTTATTCTTCCATACAGACACACACACACACATACACACAGGCAAACTTGCAAACACATAAGCTAAACTCTTGGTCCCAGCTCCCTCACTCTACCCTGTTCTACTGCTACCCAAGTACCAATGTGACAACTTCTCAGAGATGGAAGAGCAATGTTCAATAGTGTGAAGAATTTCCAGGGGCTCGAATGCTCCCAAGGCTGTATGGAGTCCTTCTTCAGCTCCTACACTCCTGCAAAATGCATGTGCTCCCCATACTAGAGAACTGCAGTCTCCCCAGCAGCCTTAGCATCCACCTGCACTGTGGAGGTAAAATCAATGATCCACTTTTTATCCACAACAGTCCACTCTTTATCTTACTTCCTACCTACCTCCAAGGCACAAAGGTTAGAGATTTGATTCTAATTGGTATTACAGCAGAGGCACAAATCCAGCATACGATTGCCTAAGATGGCTTCTTTCCTGGTCATATCCTCTATCTCTATTTCCCAATTCGCCTCTCTGCAATCTTCCTTGATCCAAGCTCTGATGACTCATCTGACATTCTAGATCTTCCTCCCTGCACAATCATTAAGTGAACTGACCAGTAACTTAGAAGAGTCTCATAAATGTGTATTTCTGTTTTTCCATCCTGCCATTACATTGTTTTTTTTGAAAATTACTTCCAGTATACAGTTGATGCTGTCACTTACATAACAATTCTACATAAAAAGAAAAAAAATATATCACATGAGAATTATTATTTTTGGATGTAATTTACAGAATATATATGCAAAAAGGAAAATTTAGAAATAGATACTTGAAAATGAAATATACATGCCATGTCAGACAAACAAGCCAAACCAGAGCAGAGCAATTAGTAACCATAGCTTATATTTTGATAAATATAAATTCTAGACCTCATTAATTAATATTAATTTTAATTAATATTATTAAAACTTGTTAAGTCCTCAGCTCAATAGACAGACCCTGTTCTAAGCACTCTATAAATATTGCCTCATTTTCTGGTCTCAACAACCCTCTGAGGCAAAATGTCATTATTATCCCCAAATTACAGCTGAGGTAACTGAGGCCAAAGCAGTTAAGTAATTTATTCAAAGTAAAGTAACTGATAAGTGGTAGAAGACAGGATCCAGCACAAGAAATTTCACTTCAAAGTTCATCCCTTATGTAGCCAATGAGCTTCTTCTTTACACAAGTTTTTACTCATCATCTTCTCTCCAATACTCTCCTAACTTCTCCTAAATGTATTCATCCATTCACTCATTCTTTCTTTCAGTAGGGCACTCTCACAACTTATGGCTTGTGTGTTTTGTATGATTAATTGATAATTAATTAACTAATTAAACAAAAAGACCCTCTAACCCATCTCTAAGCATCTATTTGCATTAAGGTCATTCTCTGCAGATGCTTAGAGATAACAAGGTGAAACCATTGCTAATGTTTTCATAAACTTACTTAGCAAATTCAATGATAGATGCACTTGAGATTTTTGATCATTGAGTCAGATTACATGCTTAAAAATTACACATTTA
>NW_004443962.1:21402012-21404720 GCF_000243295.1 Trichechus manatus latirostris | reverse complement strand
ATTTAATTGGACCTTCTTCTGGGTAATGAAAAATGTTCTATTCAATCGTCATATTTTTATTACATCAGTGGCCTAAAAATTTTGTCCCCAGAATACATATTTGGCCAGTCTGCCCTTTTTTTCTCTTTTTTTATTAAGACAAAATTCACAAAACAAAATTAACCATTTTTAAGAATCCAATTCAGTGGAATTTGATGCATTCACGATGTTTTGCAACCATCACCTCTGTCTACTTCCAGAACAGATTCATCACCATCAAAGGAGACCCATACCCAGTAAGGAGTCACTCCCCATCCTCTCACCTCTCAGCCCCTGGTGACTTCTAGTCTACTTTTTGTCTCTATAAATTTGCCTAATTCTAGATATTTGATATAAGTGGGATCATACACTTATATTTGTCCTTTTGTGACTGACTTATTTCACTCAGCATAGTGTTTTCAAGGTACATCCATGTTGTAATATGTCTTAATATTTCATTTATTTTTATAGCTGATGATAATTCCGTTGTATGGTTAAGCCACGTTTTGTTTATACGTTCATCTGCTGATGGACATTTGGATTATTTCCACCTTTTTTGCTATTGTGAATAGTGCTGTTGTCAACATTCATGTTCAACTATTTGTTTGGATACCTGTTTTCAACTCTTTGGGGTAGATACCTAGTGGTAGAATTACTTTTTGAGGAATTACCAAACTATTTTCCACAGCAATTGCACCATTTTATATTTCCACCAGCAATGTACAAGGGTTCCAGTTTCCAATTTCTCCACATATAAGCCATCTCTTGTTATTTTCTTTTTCTTTCTATTCTTATCACTGCCAACACTTGTTATTTTCTTTTTCTTTCTATTATTATCACTATAGCCATCTGTCATGGATTGAATTGTGTTCCCGAAAAATATGTATCAACTTGGCTAGGCGTGATTTCCAGTATTGTGTTGTTGTCCTCCATTTTGTGATCTGATGTAATTATCCTCCATTTTATGTGTTGTAAATCCTAAACTCTGTATGTTAATAAGGCCGGATTAATGTTGGCTGTATCTTGAATAACAGCCTTACAAGAGGGTGTGACTTGAGTCACACCGTTACTCAAGTCACACCCTTACTCAAGTCATAGCCTTACTTAAGTCACTCCCTACTTAAGTCATACCCTTATTCAAGTCATACCCTTACTTGAGTCACACCTTTTATCTTACAAGAGATAAAAGGAAAGAGAAGTGAGCAGAGAGGAGAAGGACCTCACTACCACCAAGAAAGATAAACTGCAAGCAGAGCATGTCATTTGGACCCAGGGTCCCTATGCTGAGAACATCCTAGACCCAGGGGAAGATTGATGCCAAGACAGATGGAGATCTCCAAGGAAAGCCAGGCCCACAAATGTTGAAACGAGACAAGGATCTTCCCCCAGAGCCGACAGACCGAGAAAACCTTCCCCTAGAGCTGGCACCCTGAATTTGGACTTCTAGCCCTCTGAACTGTGAGAGAATAAGTTTGTTTGTTAAAGCCATTCTCTTGTGGTATTTCTGTTATAGCAGCACTAGATAACTAAGACACCATCCTAATAGCTGTAAAGTGGTAATTCATTGTGGTTTTGATTTGCATTCCCCTAATGACTAATGATGTTCAGCATCTTTTCATTTGTTTGTTGACCATTTGTATATCTTCTTTGATTTTTTCCTATTGTACCTGTCTTAGTTATCTAGTGCTCCTATAACAGAAATACCGCAAATGGGTGGCTTTAACAAACAGAAATTTATTCTCTCACAGTTTAGGAAGCTAGAAGTCCAAATTCAGGGTGCCAGCTCCAAGGGGAGGCTTTCTCCCTGTCAGCTCTAGAGGATGTTGCTTGTCTCTTCTAAGCTTCTGTTCCTGGGCAATCTACATGTGGCTTGGCATCTCTTCCCTCATCTCTGCTTCCTAGCTTGCTTACTTAATCACTTTTATATTTCAAAAGCGATTGATTCAAGATACACCCTATACTAATCCTGTCTCATTAACATAACAAAGCCAACCCATCCCCGAATGGGATTATAACCACAAGCATAGGGATTAGGATTTACAGCATATATTTTTGTGGGACATAATTCAAACCATAACAGTACCATTTTGTTTCCCTTCACATTTCCTTTTGTGTATTTTTTTAGTTTTTTTTTTAGTGGTCACCTTGGTGATTACAATTAACATTTAATTTTATAACAATCAAGTTTGAATTATTACCAACTCCAGCTTCAATAGTATACAAAATCTCTTCTCCTATACAGCTCCATATCCCCCTACTTCGTCATCTCGTGCTGCTCCAACAGAAATACCACAAGTGGATGACTTTAACAAAGAGAAGTTTATTCTCTCATAGTCCTGTAGGCTGTAAGTCCAAATTCTGTTGACTCTGAGAGAAGGTCCTGGTGATGCATCAGTCTTCCCTTGGTATGGGAACATCTCAGTGCAGGAACCTCAGGTCCAAAGGACGCGCTCTTCTCCCAGCACTGCTTTCTTGGTGGTATGAGGTTCACATGTGTCTCTGCTCGCTTCTCTCTTTTATATCTCATAAGAGATTGGATTAAGACACTATCTACTTTTCTAAACCTAATCAGTATAACCTCATCACAGTGATAGAATTTACAACACATAAGGAGATCATATATAACCTCATCATAGTGATAGAGTTTATAACACACAAGGAAATCACATCAGATTACACAATCATACAAT
>NW_004443962.1:21388938-21401322 GCF_000243295.1 Trichechus manatus latirostris | reverse complement strand
GAAATTGTTTTAGTTCTGGGGTGATGGAGAGACCAGGGGCCATGCTTTCCGGGGCACCTCCAGTCTTAGACCATTAAGTCTGGTCTTCTTACTAGAATTTGAGTTCTGCATCCCATTGTTCTGCTGCTCCATCAGGGACCCTCTGTTGTGTTCCTTGTCAGGACGTTCATTGGTGGTAGCTGGGCTCTCCTTTCATTTTTGAAGGATAGTTTTGAGGGTATAGAATTCCTAGATGACAGATTTTTCTTCCAGCAGTTTTAATATGTCATCCCCTACCCTCTAGCCTCCATGGTTTCTGAAGAGAAATCAGATGCATATTATTGAGGATCCCATGTACGTGATGAGTTGCTTCTCTCTTGCTACTTTCAAGTTTCTCTCTGTCTTTGTCTTTTGACGGTTTTTTTTTTGCCTGTCTCAGTGTGGATGTCTTAAAGAGTTTATTCTAGTCGAAGTTCATTGAGTTTTTAGGTGTGTAGATTCATATCTTTCATCAAATTTGGGAAGTTTGTGGCCATTATTTCTTCCAATATTCTTTCTTCTCCATTCTCTCTTTTTTCACCTTCTGAGACTCCCACTATGAGTATGTAGGTATGGGTATGTAGGTATCTGTGTCCCACAGATCTCTTAGGCTCAGTTCATTTTTCTTTTTGCTCCTCAGATTGGATACTTTCAAATGATGCATCTTCAAATTCACTCATTCTTTATTCTGCCTGATCAAACGTGTTGTTAACTAGTAAATCTTGTATTTCAGTTACTATACTTTTCAGCTCCATAATTTCTATCGGATTCCTTTTTATAATTTCTAGCTCTTTATTTCTTTTCTTTATTTAGTGAGACATAATTCTCACAGTTTCCTTTCATTCTTTGTACATGATCTTCTTTAGCTCTTTGAGTATATTTAAGACAGTTGATTTAAAGTCTTTTTCTAGTAATTCCAGTGTCTGAGCTTCCTTAGCAGGTGTCATGGATTGAATTGTGTTCCCCAAAAATATCTGTTAACTTGGCTAGGTCATGATTCCCAGTATTGTATGATTGTCTACCATTTTGTAGTCTGAGGTGGTTTCCCTATGTGTTGTAAATCCTATCACTACGATGTGATAAGATGAATTAGCGGCAGTTACATCGATGAAATCTACAGGAATAGATAGTGTCTGAAGTCAATTTCTTTTGAGATATAAAAGAGAGAAGCAAACAGAGAGATGTGGGGACCTCATACTATGATGAAAGCAGTGCCAGGAGCAGAGCGCATCCTTTGGACCTGAGGTTCCTGCGCTGAGATGCTCCCAGACCAAGGGAAGACTGATGCATCAAAAAGAACTTTCTCCAGAGCCGACGGAGAAAGAAAGACTTCCCCTGCAGCCGGCACCCTGAATTCAGACTACTAGCTACTGGACTGCGAGAGAATAAATTTCTCTTTGTTAAAGACATCCACTTGTGGTATTTCTGTTATAGCAGCACTAGATGACTAAGATAGCAGGGGTGGATTAACCAGTAAGCATGGTATGTACTGGCTTACAGTAAGCAAGGTACACATAGGCTTAATTGTTTTTTAGTAAGTAAACACAATTAAGCCTGTGCCTACCTTGCTTGTTGGGTAATATGTTCCTCTTCCTTAGAGATGGTTTCTATTGATTTTTTTGTTTTCCTGTAAATGGGCTATGCTTTCTTGGTTCTGAGCATACTTTATAATTTTTTGTTGAACATTTTGACTACTATAATGTATATATAATGTGTAACTCTGGAAATCAGATTCTCTCCCTTCCTCAGGGTTTGTTTTTGCTGCTTGTTGTGGGTTGTAGTTATTTGATTGCTTAGTGACTTTTTAAATTTGTTTTTGTAAAGACTGGATTCTTTGTGGTGTATGGTCACTGAAGTTGCTGTTCCATTAGCTTAGTGGTCAGCTAGTGATTAGAAAGAGATTTCCTTAAACACCTGCAGCTGGTATTTGCAGATGGGCCTTGTGTTGGAGTACTCCTTCAGTGCTTAGCCAGGCTATTCGCAACTCTGTCTTAGCCTTCACTTCATGCTTGCATGGTGCCTAAAGGTCTGGCAAAGATGAAAATTTCAGGTCTTCTCAGGTGTATTCTGAGAATGAGTCCATCCCAGCCATGCACATGGCCGTCTATATTTCTCAGTATATGTGGGAGCTTTTCAAAACCCTCATTCCCCTGTGTTTCTCCTTCTTCAGCTTCTTCCTTTCTAGGCTTTTCATCTGTCGTCTGCTTGCCACATCTGTTACCCCATGCCCCAGCAGCTGCAGCTAGTATATTTGCCATTAAATGTTATCAACACATGCCACCTGGGAGCCTGCTCCAGGCCTAAGAAAGTTCCAAGGTGTGTGAAACAAAAGTAG
Source organism: Trichechus manatus latirostris (assembly GCF_000243295.1). Classification (NCBI taxonomy): domain Eukaryota; kingdom Metazoa; phylum Chordata; class Mammalia; order Sirenia; family Trichechidae; genus Trichechus; species Trichechus manatus. Next base: position 21,398,969 of record NW_004443962.1, on the reverse strand, counting down.
GCCCTGAGAGAGCCATCACACAGGTCAAAACACACAACCAGAATTCTGAGAATAAGGTCTATATTTCCCCCTCTGGCACCAGCAAGCCACACCAGGAATGCAGGTCTCTGATCCCATGGCTGCTGCCAAGTTGGGGAGTGGGAAATAATACACATTTAAGTTAAAACACCACAATGATCTCTTACTAAAATTTAGTAGCCTCTTTCTTCATTAAGCACTCCTCTAGCTGTTGTAAGTTTCTGAGGAGATTCCAGAGTTTCAAAAAAAGCTGATTCTCACAGTTTTTGCCAGCCTAATCATTGCTTTAGGGGAACGATAGAGCTTTGGAATTCCCTACTACACCATTTTTGATGATGTTACTCAATATATGCACTTTTAAACTAGCCTTTGACCATTTATATGCCACAGTCTCTAGCCACTCTGCATCTTCTGAACCTTTGGAGTCTTGTTCTCTTCAGAAGCTAGGTTCTTTTATTTGGGTTGAAAGTAACCTATTTTCAGCATGTCAAAACCTATTCACTGTCAAAGCTATTTTGGGATATTTTATAGCCTTTCACCAACCACAACTTCACCAGCTTACACCTGGATGTGTCGGAAGCTCTGGGTGCTCCATCACCCTCCATAGCGGACACTGCCAAACACCCCTACTGTTCTGTGCAGACCTTCTTCCCCTTCTCCTCCACCTGCCTTTCTAAGGTATATATTTAACACTAAAATAGTTTTCACATGAATTTCCTGTTTAGGTTGATTCTATCTCAAAAACTAATACAGATATTTATCTAACAGCATTAATTGTACAAATGCAAATAGGGCATATAATCACAAACCAGCTATTATGTTTTCACAGTGTGGTCAACTGTGGTTAATATAAGCATCATGGTTGAGAACAATTCTTTTTTTATTTCCTGTGTGAACCACAGCAAGATGGTTGGTTACTTTGAATGCTATGGCGTCTATATGTGCTTTAACGTTTTACCAATATATCATTTAATCAGTGATCTCCACGAAGTTTTGATAATAAATAAGAATGTTTTCCTTTGTTCCTGTATGTCTTTTTTTCTCCAGGAATGGAAACTAGCCCTGCTAATAACTCCATGGCTATGTTGTCAGATAACAGATCCCACCACGCATACAATGGCTACCTTCACAAAGAAAGATAAGTATATTCTGGACTAAACTGAGCTGTGATGGGCTTTATTTCATCTTACCTGCAGATCCGTATCAAAGAAGACAGAAGAGAATTTAAAAAGATATATAAACTCTTTTTCTTTCATCCCTATCTTTTCTTCCTTACACTTCTCTAGTTGTAAAACAAACAACTAAGTGCTAGAGGGTGAGGTCCCAAGAGCCAAGAGATAAATCAAAATAAGAAACCATGATTACTGATGAACAATCAATCCATTTAAATATAGTTAAGACTAAATACAAAAGGGAACTATGCTTGAAAAACAGACTGCAAATGTTTCAAACCTTCAAAATGTAAAAATTATACATACTAACAAATGGAAAGATAAGGGGATATGTGGTTTGAAAAAGAGTAAAGTTGTTAAGATCTCTTGATTTTTCATGGTAAGAGATCAATGGAAGTATCTTACCGTTAAAGTATAGTTTTGAAACCATATGTTACACCATTGTCTTAATAATTTTCACAATCTTTTTTCTTAAACTTAGAGAATTCCTTCAGAAATTAGTGTCTCATCTGGTAAATACATTTTTATCTTCATTCAATCCTTGCTTCAATTTCTTTCTCTTATTTTAAAATCAAGTAAAAATAAATGTAATACTTCTTATTTAAAATAACATGTTTACATGAAAATATTTTTGTGAAAGAATTCCTAACTTCTTTCTTCGTATATATAGTCATAGAAAAGTATTCACTTTATGTTAACAGAAGCACCCTGGTGGTACAATGGTTAAGTGCTCAGCTCCTAACCTAAAGGTCGGACGTTCAAACCCGCCAGCAGTTCAGTAGGAGAAAAGACTGGCGATCTGCTCCCATAAGGATTACAGCCTAGTAAATCTTATGAGGCAGTTCTACTCTATCCTATAGGGTCACTATGAGTCGGAATTGACTTAACAGCACACAACAACAACAGCAGCGTTAACAGAGGTTGTTCCTGGGTGGTGAAAGTTTAAACAATTTTTTTACTTTTGAATTTGTGTTTTTCTGTATTGAATTTCTTATAATAAGCATGGCTCATTTTCACCAAAATAAAATGAAATTATAAATTAAAAAAAACAAAGAGAAAGATATACATCTAAGGGACAGCTGATAAACTTCCCTGCAAGAAATGTTAACATTGATTTATAATATATTCTGCCAAACTGGCTCAGAAGAGCATCTTGAAAACCAGCAGGAGACTTGAAAAACCTCAAAGAGTATATAGTAAACATATAGATTTGGGCAAAAAGAACACTAAATGGGATAAGTGGAATAATTCAAATGTTAATTTAGGTTAAAAACGGGAACGTATTTACATCAAACACAACCCATATTTAAAGCAGGTTAATCCAAGTTCCAGGTATTTGTTCAGAAAGCAGGTTGTTAAGATTGGAGGATGTGTATGTTAATAATCAACAAAAGCCAGAAATCCTGCTTGTGTAAATTTTTTAAAAAACAACCAGAAATCACTTTGTTTACATAACAAGACAAAAACAGAAAGAGACAGCAAGCTCTGCAGGCAAGGGACAAGTCCAACTTAACCACCAGCAACTGCACGAAATTTCTTAAAACTCTAAAAACCAAGACCCACAGGCAGGAACTTGCCAGCCAATTCAGGTAAACCAAATAATACAGTTTATGAATTTTCATTAACCTTTTTTTACATTTGACAATATTTTATAATTTTATACAATTTTTAAAGTAATGTTTCCCAAACTTGAAACTAATTCAAGTGTAAGTGATCCTAACATGTTATAACAACAATTCTCAGACTTTTTGGTCTTAGAACCCCTTATGCTCTTAAAAAGGATCCCTAAGAAATTACCTTAGAAAAATCTAAAAAACACAAAAATACACAAGTATACACTCCATTAGCTATCAGAGCAATAGTATCAGTGCACGCCACGTAGCATCTAGAAAACGCCATTGTGCACTTATAAGAGAATGTAAACGCAAAAATAAAAAATAACACCTTAGTATCATTATGAAAACAATTTTCATTTACCCGTTATAGTTAGTAAAGCAATTTCTAATAAAAGGGATTTTAAAGGGAACCTTTTTTTTTTAATTGCACTTTAGGTCAAGGTTTACAGAACAAATAGTTTCTCAATAAACAGTATACATCTGGTTTTATGACATTGGTTAACAACCCCACGACATGTCAACACTCTCCCTTCTCAACCCACCCCCTTTTTTTTTTCGGTGAAAATATACATAGCCAAAGATACACCATTTTAAAAATTTCTACATGCACAGTTCAGTGACGTCCATTATGTTCTTCCCGTTGTGCTGCTATTCTCACTTTAGATGAAGGTTTACAGAACAAAATAGTTTCTCATTAAACAGTTAGTACACATGTTGCTGCCCTATGACAATGGTTAACAACCCCACTACATGTCAGCACTGTCCTTACTCAACCTTGGGTTCCCTATCACCAGCTTTCCTGTACCCTTCTGCCTTCTAGTCCTTGTCCCTGGACTGCTGTGCCTCTGAGCTAAAAGGGTGTCTGGGGGCCGTACTCTCGGGGTTTCTTAAGGAGAAACTTTCTTAGGGAAAATAAGAAAACTAAAGGGAAACCTGTATCTTTTGATTTTCTGCTGTTTTCCCCCAACAGACGTCTCTGCTGTACTCTTGACATATCTCAAAAATGTATGCATATAAGACAAAAAAGCTTTCACAAAAATGGTTACCCGCCAAGCTTTAATTCTATCATTTTTAATAAGAGAAAAATAAGTTTAGGTAAAATCTATCAGAATTTGTTGATTCTAAAACAAGTTAACAGAATACATACTCTTCAATAATGGAGACTGCATCTTGTAATTCTCACGCTTCTTCCAAAATGATCAATAGATGTTATTCATGACCTGACATGCTAAGCACCCAGGGGTAACCTGCACAGAAATGAGGGCAAGGCATCAAACAGATGCAAATCTCTGCTATTTCAAATTTATGAAGAAATTCAAAGTCAATGTGATTCCAAGCAGGTCAGGTTGCAGGTCTGTCAAATCCACTGCTTCCCTCACGCTCACAAATAGGTAAGATCACCAAGGAGGATCTGCAGAGCACTAAGCAGAGACTAACATCTTCATATCCCCACTCTAGCTTGTGTTCCGATGAGATTTATTCTTCATTTGAGTTGACATAAATCTGTTTCCTCCTAATCCAGATAAATCAAAGCCAATACCGTTTAAGATAATGACCAGGATATCGTAACAGAAATTAAGCTACTCATCCCACTTCCCTTCCTCTATATGGGTGTGGGTGTATTTACATTCTCACACACATACACACAATACAAGACTTGCTCATAATATCTGTTTACATAAGCTTTGAGGAGAAACTGGCAACTCAAAGAATCTTAGCCCCACCTGGGTGGGACAATCAAAACTTTTGTGATTTAACGAGTTTTACATCATAATTTTGATAGATTGCATAGCACATGTGGTCCAAATGCATGGAGGCTTGCAAGAAGATAAAAGATGACACCACAAAACTCTGCACATAGAAACATGTTTATATTACTTAGGCATTGAATTCAATGCAAAAGCACAAAATATAGAAATATCATACTGCTCAACTCTATTATAATTGGATGTGAATTATCCAGTGCTTTTCCTTAATTTACCATTTTGACATCAGCAGTAATTTACAACCCCTCTGAAAAAATTAAATCAATTATAAAAGAACTTATAACCATCCATCTCAATTATCTAATGCTGCTATAACAGAAATACCACTAGTGGATGGCTTTAACAAAGTGAAATTTATTCTCTCACAGTCTAGGAGGCTAGAAGTTCAAATTCAGGGTGCCAGCTCCAGGGGAAGGCTTTCTTTCTGTCTGTGCCTCTGGTGGAAGGTCCTTGTCATCAATCTTCCCCTGGACCAGGAGCTTTTCAGTGCAGGGACTCTGGGTCCAAAGGACACGCTCTGCTCCTGGCACTACTTTCTTGGTGGTGAGGTCCCCATGTCTCTCTGCTTGCTTCTCTCTTTTATATCTCAAAAGAGAACCACTTGAAACACAACCTAATCTTGTAGATTGAGTCCTGCCTCATTAACATCATAAAGGTAGGATTTACAACACATAGGAAAATCACATCAGACAACAAAATGGTGGACAACCACACAACACTGGGAATCACGGCCTAGCCAAGCTGACACATATTTTGGTGGGAAACAATTCAATGCCTGACACCATTCCTTGTGTAGTATTCTTAAAAGTGTTACCAACACTACAGATCATATGATGCAAATTTCCAGTTCAGTTTGAAATAATTTTGAAACAAGTTATTCAACAATGGACTGAACTACTTTGCAAAGTAGTATGCTCAATGATAAAAAGGAAAAATCATCAAGGAACAATATGTTAGTGATGTAAGAATTATGAAAAAAATAAAGCAGGGTAAGAGGGATCTGGGGGTGGGGATGATTTAGGGGCAGGGATCCAAAGCAATTTCTATAGGGTGATCAGGTTAGACCTCTCTGAGGAGGTGATATTTGAGCAAAGGTTTGAATGAGGTGAGCAAGTTAGCCCTGTGGATATCTGGGAAAGAGCCAGTCATTCAAAGACCCAGGGAAGGTATGGGGCCAGCAGGTCAAGGAAGAGAAAAAGCCAGAGTGATCAGAGCAGTCAATGGGGAGAGTAGTGAAGGTGAAGTGAGGTGAGAGCAGTAACAGTGGAGTGGAAGGAGATCATTGGGGCCCTTGGACACCATTGTGAATTCCTGGGCTTTTTTTACTCAGAGTGAAATGGGAGCCACAGGAGTGTTTGAAGAAGAGAAGTGGCATGGTCTGCCTATTGTTTAACAGAATTACTTCGGCTACTGTATTAAGAATAGACTGACGTGAAGGAAGCAAAACCAGTTAGGAAGCTAATGCTGTAAAACTGTCCAGACCCGGTTGTGGCTTGGATCAAGGTGGTGGTAGCCAGGGGGTTAAGAAATGGTAAAACCCATTGCCATTGAGTCAATTCCAACTCATAGTAACCCTGTAAGATAGAGTAGAACTGCTCTATAGGGTTTCTGAGGCTATAATCTTTATAGACGGAGCCCTGGTAGTGCAGTGATTAAGCACTCCTCTGCTAACCAAAAGGTCAGCCATTAGAACCCACCAGCCGCTCCTCAGAAGAAAGATGTGACAGTCTGCTTTCATAAAGATTTACAGCCTTGGAAACCCTATGGGACAGTTCTACTGTGTCCACAGGGTCACTATGAGTCAGATAGATTTGACGGCACCCAACAACAACAGCAACAACAATCTTTACAGATGCAGACTGCCACATCTTTCTCCTGTGAGCAACTGGTGGGTTCGAACTGCCGACCTTTCGGTAAACGGCAGAGCCCTTAACCACTGCACCACCAGAGCTCCTTAAAACGTGGTAGGAGTCTGGATATATTGTTAAGGTAAATACAACAGGAGTTGCCGAAGGATTGCATATGGAATGTGACACAAAAGATTATCCTAGGGGTTTAGTCTGAGAAACTGAAAGAATGGAGTTGCCATCAGCATAGAGGAAAACGATTGAGAGTGAAGTAGGTCTGGAAAGGCAAGGGAGGCCAGTTTGGGGCATGTTAAATTTGAGATGTCTGTTAGATGTTCAAGTGAATATGTCAAGTAGGAAGAGAGGTTCAGACTGGAGATATAAATGTGGAATTTATCAGTAAATGTTGTTGTTTTAAGCGCCTTCAAGTCGATTCTGACTCATATTGACCCTATGCACCACAGAACCAGACACTGCTTGGTCCTGCACCATGCTCACAATCGTTGTTATGCTTGAGCCCATTGTTGCAGCCACTGTGTCAATCCATCTCATTGAGGGTCTTCCTCTTTTTTGGTGACCCTCTACTTTACCAATCATGATGTCCTTCTCCAGGGACTGATCCCTCCTGACAACATGTCCAAAGTATGTAAGATGTAGTCTCACCACGCTTCCTTCTAAGGAGTGTTCTGGTTGTACTTCTTCCAAGACAGATTTGTTCGTTCTTTTGGCAGTCAATGCTATACTCAATATTCTTCACCAACACCACAATTCAAAGGTGTCAATCCTTCTTTGGTCTTCCTTATTCATTGTCAGATTTCGCATGCATATGATGCGATTGAAAATACCATGGCTTGGGTCAGGCGCACCTTAGTCCTCAAGACGACATCTTTGCTTTTCAAACACTCTAAAGAGGTCTTTTGGAGCAGATTTGCCCAATGCAATGCGTCTTTTGATTTCCTGACTGCTGCTTCCATGAGTGTTGATTGTGGATCCGAGTAAAATGAAATCCTTGACAACTTCAACCTTTTCTCCATTTATCATAAGGTTGCTTATTGATCCAGTTATGAGGATTTTTGTTTTCTTTATCTTGAAGTGTAATCCATACTGAAGGCTGTGGTCTTTGATCTTCACCAGTAAGTGCTTCAAGTCTTCTTCACTTTCAGCAAGCAAGGTTGTGTCATCTGCATATCGCAGGTTGTTAATGAGTCTTCCTCCAATCCTGATGCCCCTTTCTTCTTCATATAGTCCCGCTTCTTGGATTATTTGCTCAGCATACAGACTGAATAAGTATGGTAAAAGATGCAACCCTGGCGCACACCTTCCTGACTTTAAACCACGCAGTATCCCCTTGTTCTGTCCGAACAACTGCCTCTTGGTCTGTGTACAGGTTCCTCATGAGCACAATTAAGTGTTCTGGAATTCCCAGTCTTCGCAATGTTATCCATAATTTGTTACGATCCACACAATCGAATGCCTTTGCATAGTCAATAAAACACAGGTAAACATCTTTCCGGTATTCTCTACTTTCAGCCAGGATCCATCTGACATCAGCAGTGATATCCCTGGTTCCACGTACTCTTCTGAATCTGGCCTGAATTTCTGGCAGTTCCTTGTCGACATACCGCTGCAGCCACTTTTGAATGATCTTCAGCAAAATTTTACTTGCATGTGATATTGATGATATCATTTGATAATTTCCACATTCGGTTGGATCACCTTTCTTGGGAATAGGCATAAATATGGATCTCTTCCTGTAGGTTGGCCAGGTAGCTTTCTTCCAAATTTCTTGGCTTAGATAAGTGAACACTTCTAGTGCTGCATCCGTTTGTTGAAATGTCTCAATTGGTATTCCCTCAATTCCTGGAGGCTTGTTTTTTGCCAATGCCTTTAGTGCAGCTTGGACTTCTTCCTTCAGTACCATCGGTTCTTGATCATATGCTACATCTTGAAATGGTTGAACTTCGACCAATTCTTTTTGATATAATGACTCTGTGTATTCCTTCCATCTTCATTCGATGCTTCCTGCATCGTTTAATATTTTCCCCATAGAATCCTTCACTACTGCAACTTGAGTATATAAATGTTATTAAATCCAAGAAACTGGATAAATCACCAAAAGAAATGAGTGCAGATGAGCCTGCAACACTCCAAAGTTAAGAGATTGAGAAAAGAAGAGGAAACTGAGGAGCAACCAGTAAAGTAAAGAGAGAGAGAGAGTGGCATTATGGAAGTCAAGTGATCAATTGTGTGAAATGTTGCTGATGGACTAAATAAGGTGAGAATTGAGAGCTGTCCATTGGATGCTGCAACATGGTGGTCATAACTGGTGGCCTTGACAAGAGCAATCTCAGTGGAACGGTGACAGCAAAAGCCTGAGAGGTTTAAGAGAGAGAATGAATTATTAATGAATAGTGAGGAGAGAGCAATATAGATTATTTCTTCAGGTTGCCACCCTATGCAAAAATTAAATCACTGACTACAAAAAGCTGGTGGAAAAAAGAGCAGAGACATGCTTCTAATGCAATATCAAGAAAAAAATCAAGCGCAAAATGTTATAAATTAAGTGATCAAAATTGATTAAGAACATGCTCAAGAAAAAGATAGGAAAGAATACAACAAAATGTTTACACCTTTAGTAGTGAATTATGGATGACTTTTTAAAAAAATCTAATCTGTTCTTTCTAATTATTTGATTACAAGCGTATATTACTTTTATAATTGAAAGTAGTGACTTCACTCTTACTACTGTGTACAAACAGGCTGGAAATAATCTCTCAGGGATGCTGTTGTGGGGGTTGATGGAAGCAATTTTGTAGAAGGCTGAATCAGATGTCCTTTGAAACCCTTTGTCACCTAAAATTCTGTGATATTCAGCCATTACCAATTCCATTTTACTTCCTCTGGTCTTCCCTTAAGAAATCTCTACTTAAAATATTCAATGAGCAAAAGCAAAGCTCCTGAAACAAGATTCCTGCTTCTTGTCAATTAAGTGTGACCCCTGGCCACCATGACACACAGATCCACAGTTTTATCAGAAATGTCATTTTATCATTCAGTGCTCTGGGGATGTTTACCTTAAAACATTTTTGTCTCTTAGAAAGCTAACATTTTTTTCAAGTTCCATTTTACCTTATTTTTACCTTTTCACAAAAGAAATCTAAGGAACAAATTACTTCTTCAAGCCAAATAACATCTGATTACTCTTTCAAAAGATTTGCCTTTTGTTATTGGATATTTTAAGTAGCTAGTCCTTTATTCTAATACAGTACCTTTCAGTGACTTACCACATCCACCAATGTACTCTGATGCTTTGACATAACTTTCAACTTGAGATCTGAATAATAGGATTTTGTTATCAAAGGTACAGTGCTATGCAGAGTCCTGATAATCTCAATAATTGAACTTCTCTATACAATGCCCAAAAGAAACTCACTCATGTTACATTAACACACTAATGTATCTTCTCTTTTCTCCACAATAATAAAATAAGAGGTAACAGGATATAAATTTGGAATACTACCATCATAAAAGGCAATGTTTATTGCCTAAAATATAAACTAAAAACACTGCTATTTACAGCCTACCAAATTCTGACATGTTGTGTACTCTCAG
>NW_004443962.1:21385259-21387420 GCF_000243295.1 Trichechus manatus latirostris | reverse complement strand
AAAAAAAAAAAAATCATATCAAACACCAACATGCTCCTTCTCTTATGTTCTTATGTAATCAATGACATCATCATCCACATTGACTGATATTAAAATACCCCAGACATCCATGACTACTACTTAACCCTCCATATCTAGTTGATATAAAAACCCTATTTATCTTACAACCAGAATGTCTTCTAAATCTTTTAAATTACTACTACTCATGTGCAAGTCCGGCCCTATTGTTTTTATCCAAAACTATTAAAATATCCTCCAAACTGATTTCCCTGCCATTAGTTTGTTTTAATCCTAGTCCATGATCTGACATTCCCTTACCTGAGATCCTTCATTGGCTTCCTATTGCCTATTGGATAAAATCTCAACTCCTTAAAATAGCATACAATTTTCTTTACAATGGGGCCTTAGTTTATTTTCAAGCTGTATACTGAGTCCAGAGATTGCAAACATTGGCCACATCTGACCTGCAGATCCTTATGTTTGTTTTGAGCTCACACAATATTTTTAAAATAGGAAAATTTTACATAAGATTACAAATGTCAAGTTTTCTTGAGAAATTTAAAAAGCAGGTAATGCTGAGCCCTCATTTTCTAATAGAAATAATCAGCTGGAGCTGAGAAGTTAGATTACTCTTATGCTCCCTGCCACCCTTTATGAGGGTGTTGCACTCCACTCAGAGCAGTTCCTCATCTAGACTCATCTATGTTATCTGCCTAGCTCATGAAGCCTCTAAGAGTACTGCTCTAGTCACCACATATTCTCCCCACACTGTGCTTTCTTCTCTAGCCACCAAGAAATTCCATGCTTCTCTGTCTTTGTATAGGCAATTGCCTCTATCTAGAATGCTCTCTATTCATTTTGTTACCCTAGTTAACTTTTTAAACTCCTATCTATCCTTCAAATCTAGTTCAAATTTTATTTACTTTCTAAAATAGTCTCTGGACTACTCTCCAACTCTATTTACCATATAATGGTTACTGCCTCATCTATAATTCCATAGTTCTATTACATCAACCCACAGGAGAATTGTCAACACTATAACCAGAAATAATAGGACAGTGTAAAAGCCACCACAAATGATGTATAGTTAAAATGGTGAAAAAGGAAGAAACACAAAACATAAGGAAAAAAAAAAAAACTTAAGCTTTTTGGAAATGAAAAAAATATAATGCATTGAAATTAAATCTCAATGGATAGATTAAAAAACAGATTATACACAGCTGAAAAAAGAAATAGTAAAGTGAAAGACTGAGCTGTGAAAGTCAACCATAGAACAACGATAAGCTATAAAGCAAAGTATGACAGAGGGAGTAAAATAAGTGAAGAACATACTGAGAAGGTCCAGTATAATTCTACTAGAATTTCCAGAGAAGATAGATAACTGAGTGAATGAATACGTCATGACTCATGTTTAGGAAAAGTTTTGAAAATCAGGTCAGTAACTGCAAGCCTGCTTACCTATGGAGAGACTTTTGATCCCAGACAAATGTAACAACAGAGTAAGTTACATTAGACACATTGTTGCCTGTCCAGCAGCATGTGCTCTTAACAGTCACTGCCCTGTCAGCCTGGGGTTCATGCTCAGTGATGCAATCTCCATCTGGGGCCCAGGAAATCTGTGCAGCTGGCTTCCCTGCAAATGCTTTGCACACAGCAGTTCTATTCTTCCCTGAGAGAAGTGTTACCCCTGGAGACACTGTTGATGAGGACAGGAAAAAATTGCTTCATGTTAAATATATAAAAAGTAAGAGTTTATCTATGAGTATTTATTGAGAACCTACTGGTAGTGCATGTTGATTAAGGGCATGGGCGCTGGAGTAAAATTATCTGGCTTCAAATCCTGGCACGCCTGCTTCCTAACTCAAACAAGTGACTGCATTTCATCAAGTAAAAGAAAGCTATAATTTTTAAATGTATCATTATGTAAGTGACACTAGGAAAGAAAAACATACATCAGTTATTTTATGACATGTGTTCTATAGTAACCCCGGGTGGTACAAACAGTTAACGTGCTTGGCTGCTGACCAAAAGGTTGGATGTTTGAGTCACCCAGAGGTGCCTTGGAAGAAAGGCCTGGTGATCTACTTCCCAAAACAATCAGCCACTGGAAACGTTATTGGGCACAGTTTTACTCTGGCACACACAAGGTCTCCATGAGTCA
>NW_004443962.1:21379719-21384989 GCF_000243295.1 Trichechus manatus latirostris | reverse complement strand
GTCTTTCATTCCCCAAACACTGGCCACACCCCTTTGTAAAGTGTGCATCCTTTCATTACACTGTCCTCAGGTTACTCAGACTTTGCCATCTGTCCTCTTCTGGGGCTCTAACTGATACATACCCCAATTTCAGAGATGTTAAGGTGTGAAAAAATATATTCATCTTAGATATAATGAAACATGGCACTTAGCCACTCTATGCCTCAGTTTCCTTATCAGTAAAATGGGGATAATCATTCCCCTTTAGAATTATCACGAGTGTTAAATGAATTAGTTTATGTAGAGTACTTAGAACCACATCTGTGCACATAATATATGCTCAATAATTATCATTAGTTCATTTGAAGCATTGTGATAGGTGCTGTGGATTATACAAAGATGGGTAAGAGACAAAGCACACTCCCAAGTATCTTGAGCAAATTTTGTCTTTCAGCCCTAGACCTGGATATCTGCATCATTCTGTCAGTAGATATGATTTACTCAACACAAAGAGGTGATAGTGATGCTGGAAATTCCCATCAGGCATTGCAAGAGTACACATGCGATACCCATCGTGAGTGCGGGCCACTGGATTGATCTGAAGGGCAGGATTCTGCTCAGGTCTGGGGGTCCAGGTTATTCTTTTAGCTATGCAGTTTCTTTCCATGGTCTCATTTTCATCACTCCTGTAGGCTTTGATGCAGGAAGGTTTGTCTCTGAAGACTATTTCCCATGTTGTTAGCACCACAGTTGTCAACAGGAGAAGAGGACAAAACAGTACAGTTTTGTGCCCATTGGTACAAACAGCAAAGTATCTGGACATAGAGAGAAAGTATCGATAAAAACCTCCACAGATCAGCCAATTCAGGGAACACTATTCAAAGTTGCCCACTGGCGACATCTTTTTACCTAAAACATTTAGTGAATTTGTAATTCATAAAAATAAATATTAAATAATACCCTCACATAAATCCATGTGATATAAATACCAGTATCCATTCTTTTACTTGTAAATATAAGGGGAATTACTTCCAATACTACCATTATTAAAAAACAAACAAACAAACAAAACACTTGTTTTTATCATTATAAATTAACTGTTCTGGTTACTTACACATAGTACACACAGTACTTACACATAGTTCAGAGTAAGGCAAAATAGCACCACTTTGTCTAAATGCCTTACATCAGAGTATTCCATCTACTGCAGTAAGAGAAAATAGCTGACCCTTCAACATCTTTTCCTTAAGAGAAGCAGCCAGGAGAATATAATTTACAGCATTCACCTTAAAGAGTCAAACACTTCCTGTGTACTCAAAATCTATAATTTAACAGGCTTACTCCTTACCTTGAATCTCACTCCATCTAAAGCAGCAGCAATGCCCTCCAGTTTTGGTCCTCTGAAGTCAGACAGATGATGACTTTGAAGCCGGGTCTCTGAGTTAGAGCAACAGAAAGAGGAATAGTTTTGTACCAGTGCACATAGAGATTAAAGTAGGGACTGACTCCAGAAGAGCAATTCAGTGAGGCTATAAAGCAGGATGGGTGAGAAAAACACAGCAGGAAGAAAGTTTGGAAAAATGGGTCGGTTAATGGGGGCGGAGGATGCTAAGGAATGTGGACCTTATCCTGTAGGCAGGATAAATAGGAAGCCATTGGAGGTTTTTGAAGAAGAGGGTAGTTTTAACAGAGGGATATTTTACAAAGACAATTGGTTGCGTCATGCAAGATGACTCTGAGACATAGACTGGACATAGGGAGACAGGTGAGAAGATCGTTGCTACTCTCCAGGCAAAGGGTAGTGAACTAGGACAGGGAGAAGAGAGGACAGACTCAAGCATCTTTCCAGGTAGAATGGCCAACATTCCTATCTTTCACTGCCAGCTGCTACAATGACAACTGCTTTATCTGAAAGCAAATTACCAAGTGTGAGGAGACTTGGAACAGCAAGACACTGAGCTCTAGGATTTTTGAATGTGGATTTGTTGCTGTGTACACGAGGTGGAGATCCAGAAATGCTTCCTGGAAGCAAAGCATGAAAAAGACTGTTTAAACACGGACAATTGAAAAGAACAAGGTTATTTTTTTTTAAGGAAATTTCTCACACAGAACACTACACTTTCTGTATAATAAAAGTGAAGAAATACCAGAAAGAAAAGGACCCAAAGAGATGAGATGAGAGATACAAGAGGTGTAGTTAAATTGAATTAGGGATGGTAGCTAATCAGTGTTGATTTCCCTTCTCAATTTTTGCTAGAATTTCCAAAATCAGTTCTCCAATCAAGGTGATTGCAAATTGGGACTCATAGTTGCCACATCAAAACTTTGCAACGTATCTTTATGTCATTAAACATGAGAAACGAAACAAGAAGCAAATCGACTCAGGCAGGGAAGTTTCTAAATATAAAGCTCCACTGGAAAGTAATCATGCTCTCGTAAGCTGTGCACGTCCTTGATGATTGTTGAACACGTGTTTGATTGTGATGTTCTTCTAGATTAATGGTTCTTAAATGTTGGGATGTCATGGAACAGTAAATATTTCTAAATGAGTAGATTTTTAAGAAAGAACATTTAAAAATGACTTTCACCATCAATTCACTTTAAAAAAAAAAAAGTTGTTTTAACGCCAGAAATCAGAAATTTGAGAATTCTATAATTTCAGAGTGAAAATTCTTAAACTGACTCAATTTAGAGTTATGTAAAATTTTTACTACATTTTTTTTTTTTATTTCTTCATGTATCACAGAGTACTTAGCCAGGATTCAAAAAACTTTATATCAAATCACTATGTAATCGCTACTTAAGGCAAACGTTCATTAATCTCACTATAGCCCAGTTTCTTCATTGGTCTAAATGAATGAAATTGATTGTTTTTCTATTACATAGGAATGGATATAGATGTGTCCTTTTAGAGGGAAAATGAGTTTGTATAATATGCCAAACTAGTCAAGTGTGTTTGTGATGGGTGTGGACAACCAAGAATGAAAAAAAAATGCTAACCAAAGAATACTAATAATTAATAGTGGTAATGCAGGTGATAAACAGAAAGAATAGAATTAGCTTGAATGTAAAAATGATAATTATTTATAAACATGTAGATAGAGTTTTCTAAAGATAAGGTAGGAAAGAGAAGGAAACTCCTATTTATCATGCATCTACTATGTGACAAGCATTTCTAGAGTCAGTCTTCAACAAAACTCTAGGAGGGAGGTTTGGCTATTCCTGTTTTAGAGATGAGGCAATTGAGGTTATGAATGGACACAGCAGAGATTCAAACCCAAAGGTCCCACAGTCAGTTAAGAGAGAGTACTGTGCCCTTGCCTTTTCTATACCACACTGCCTCTAGAGTTTTTAAAACACTCCCCTAAAGTAGATTAGGAACCCTGGTGGCACAGTGGTTAAGAGCTCAGCTGCTAACCAAAAGGTTGGCAGTTTGAATCGACCAGCAGCTCCTTGGAAACCCTATCGGGCAGTTCTACTCTGTCCTATAGGGTCGCTAGGAGTTGGAATTGACTCAACGGCAATGGTTTTTGTTTGTTTGTTTGTTTTAAGTGGATTAAATAGCACATATCCACTTACAAGAAGATTTACATTTATGTGTGAATTTGTTCTTAGACTTTTTTTTTTACAAATGGTACACAGATGTACTCTACCTAAGAATTATCACAAGTCTCTATTTTCAAAGAACATGAACTTATTATTCCTTAAAACCTTGCTACTCAAAGTGTGATCACCATCTCCTAGAAGCTTGTTAGAAGTGCAGAATATTAAGCCCCTACACAAGGACTATTCTAAAATTCTTAGCCAAGGGAACTAGAAAGAGAATAATAAAATTGAACGTTTTAAAAGACAAGAAAAATTAGTGGAAAACATTGTAATGTATTTTTCTCATCATGGTTTACTCTGCACACTACCCTCATACCCTTCACCCTCCCCTCGTATATTCCCACCCCAACAGACTCCTTAGCTACAAAATGGAGAAGAATAGTGAATAGTGTCTCAAAACCTGAAGCTTTCTTCCAAAGAGAGTTCCTTCTACTTTTTCCTGCATTTACCTCTGTTTTTCTTCCAGCATACCACAAGCCTAGCTGTGGTCTTTCATCTCCTCTCCTCCACTGGTGAGAAGTGTCCTACTTTCTTGGTCCATTGCATTTCTGACTCATGAGCCAGTTAAGAAAACTCATTTCCTGAAGAGTTGAGGCAATAATGGCTGTTTCCTGGTTTTGAGTTCTATACATTTATTTATCTCCAGGGAAGTATGTACAATTGACCCACAATTCATATTCAATTATCTTTTTCTGAGCTTTGTCCCAGATATTGTCAGAAGAATTCTTATGACCCTGTGGTCAGCCCAACACTCATTATATCCATTTTTATAAATGAGGAACCAGAGAGTCAGAGAAGTTAAATAACTTATCCTAAATCAGTAGAACCAGGATAGAAACAAAGATCTTTACAAGGGTAGTTTTCATTCCTTTGCATTGTATTTTGTACTTGTGTATATGTACATTTGTCCAGTAATTCATTGTGTGGTTTATGAAAGAAGTTAAACATGATTACTCCCTCTAATACGCCCTTTACCACAGAACATACAGAGACAACAAACATTTAAACGTAAAACACTTAAAAAGACCACAATACTGCCTTGAGTCTGGTCGTCACTCAAACAACAGTGTTAATCTCTTCTATTTCATAACTTCTGCTTAATTTCTGTTTTTCTTTTCTTAGTTCTGTTTGTTATTGGATAAAGCAGTTTAGGATTTGCCGTTTCCTGCCGCAACAATAAGTTTTCTGTATGGAGTGGACTGGTGGGCTAACACTTCTGCTTGTAAATCCTACTTCTGTTGAATATACAATAATCTTGTCCTCTGGATTTTTTTCACCCTCACCCCAAAATGGTTGTCTTAGGCTGGGTTCTCTAGAGAAGCAAAACCAGTAAAGCATATAAATATATATATATAGAGAGAGATTTATATAAAGCAAACAGCTCACCTGATTATAGAGGCTATAATGTTCCAAGTCTGTGGATCAGAGTAGAGGGCTCTCCCAAGTCACGGAGCTGCAGAAGCTGGCAAGCCCAGGACTGGCAGGTCAGTGAGCAGATCTCCCACTCACAGGCTGTGAAGGTTGACGAATTTCAAGATCTTCAGGCAAGACTGCAAGTTTTCTCCTGATTCACGTAGCTGCAGGGGCTGGTGAGCCCAAAGTCGGCAGGTCAGAGAGCAGGGCTCCCGCTCACAGGCTGTGAAGGTTGATGAATTCCAAGATCGGCAGGCAAGACTACAAGGTTT
>NW_004443962.1:21373142-21374278 GCF_000243295.1 Trichechus manatus latirostris | reverse complement strand
AGGAATCTGACGTTATTTGGCAAATAACAGGGTAATTCCTAGATAAGGCCTTAGAAGAGTCCCAAGAAGCAGGAGGAATTGACCGCTGAGGGCATACCTGTTAAGTTGGTGCTCCAGATTAGGTTGTGTGAGTGTGTTAACTGTGTGTATCCAGAGAATAGGGAACATTCAAGGGATCCTGGAATATGGCCCGCTAAGATGCATCCTTAAGAACTGGGAACAGAGACTCGGACAGACATGGCTCTGGAAGCATGCTTGTCCCTTTCTACTTTGCCTCTTTAAATATATGTTGAATAAAACCTATTTTTTTTTTTTTTTTTTTTGCTTTACTAAACTTTGTGGTATTTTCACCCAGCAAGAGTTAATGGTGTAGTTGTTGCAGGGATTCTAAAACCACAAATCCAGTCAACCTCAAGGAGACCTGGACTGTGGAGCAGAAGCCAGCAAAAAGAGAGGTCCTATCTTTTGGACCCACGCGTTTGCATTCCACGTCCCTTTGACATCAACGGGGTGAGTGTTCTCGGAAAACAAGCCTTCGGTTATTCTTTTTGTTCTTTTTCTCATGTTTTCTTAAGTTTTGTTTGGCATATTTGTTTGAAAAACCTGTTGTTTGATTAAGGAGAATCTTTCTTAGATTTTTGCTTACCTGTTACTAATACCTAGTAACTCTTGGTGAACGGCAGTTTAGGTCCAGATTCAGGTATTTGAAACATTAAAGAGGTAATTCTATTTTCAAAGAGCTCTGAGGCACTGTAAGCCACAAAAATCTGGGCACAGGTCAACCAGTAAAAGCCATTAGAGTGGTGGCCAGCGCTCATCATAAGAGTTAAAGACTCCGGTGACAGGATAAGGTGGTCACAAGATAGGCTAGAGCACTAGGCTGCCTGCCACCCACGAGCAAACTCTCGCATGTTGAAGGTACACATTGGTCTAAGAGAAATACTGTCCAAACCCCGCAGCATTCCTCATTAGGTTTCTTTTTGTGGCTCAGAGAAAACCTGGAAGATAGTGCTCTGTTTTGCCAAATTCTCAGGGAGAGGTGGTAGCTCCTGACCGGTGTTATGAAATCTGCAGGAAGAAGTGGCAGCTCCTGACCTGTTTTATCAAATTCTCAGGGAGAAGTGGTAGCTCCTTAC
>NW_004443962.1:21369238-21370671 GCF_000243295.1 Trichechus manatus latirostris | reverse complement strand
CCTGTTAATGCCGTGTATTAGGGCCTGTAGCGTTGGTCCTATTTTTTCTTCTATGAACTTTATAGTTTTAGGCTTTATATTTAGGTCTTTGATCCATTGATTTAAATTTTTAGTAGCTACATTGAAAAACCTTATGTTAAGTCAATCTTAAAAGCAAAACCTTTCTAAGTAACTTAAGCTAGATATTATATGAAATGTGTTTTGTTTAAGGAAAAAGAATAATTTTGTCTTAAAGTAAAACTAGTGGTTCCGGAGTGGGTAAAAGGAGGCACAGGACAAGCCGAGGGGGTTGGGGAGAAGCTAGCCAAGAATTGATGGATTCATTTACAATATTGCTAAAGAGCTTTGGTATTTACTGGGTAGATAGCCTTTCAAAATGCCTAGATCAATTTAAACATATGTAAATCTTGTCTTCTACCATGAGTCAAAAAAATAGGGAGGGCGGGGCAACATCAGGCCTCTCGGGCCCCAAGTCTCCAAGGTCATATATCTCCAGGAAGCTTACTATAGTTATCAGAAATTGGGTGGATACCAATCATAAAAGAAATGTAAACAAGTTCTCTCTATTGTAGGGGAACTTTAAGAAGCCAAAAAATAGAAGTCACAATGAGACACACCTGAAATGGCCCGGGAAAATGTTTCCAACCCTAGCCAGAGACTTCAGGTTATATCCATATCAATGAATTGGTCGGTTGAGCAGAGACATTGTGATTTCCAAAGCTAGTTGATAAAACCTTTAAGGGCCAAAATTAGATTGGGAAAAATATGGAAATAGTAAAAATTAAATGAAAATTAGAATATTTAAACAGACTTTACTTCAACTACAGTTATGTTTGATAGTATACAGGCTTAAAATAATTTCCAAGACCTTTTAGGTAACTTACAGATATTGAGTTAATAGATATTCATCATAATTTAAGCTTACATACTTTTGTTTTTTATACCACAAGAGAAAGGATATTATATATATATATATTTAAGTCTGCTAATGAGTGTGTTCATTTTTGCCACTTTAAAAGAATGTACTATAAGAGATAGGCAACAAAGACAACATTTAAGAGGTTTATTAAAAAAATAGTCGATATGGTCAAAAATTTTATCTGTCTGACTGAAGTTTAATGGTTTAATTTATGAGGTTTTTGAGAGTTTAATGTTAAATAGCGTATAAAAGAAAGAATTAGGTTTCTCCCTGTTAAAATAACAAAATTTTCTTTGATTTCTGAGTTGAAGGGTTAATTTATTCTTTGTGTAATCTGCCTAGAAGGGAAAGGTTCAATCTCTCATTGGAATAAGATTCCTGAGTTGAAAACAATGGCACAGGGCTTAAAAAAAAAAAAAAAGCTAAGGTTTTTACTTTAAGATCTTTGGTTAAATAACTTAAGTATTGTTTCACAGTGACCTATAATAAACTCCTGACAACTCTGAAACTTCAT
>NW_004443962.1:21366812-21368996 GCF_000243295.1 Trichechus manatus latirostris | reverse complement strand
GCCATTTTATTTTTTTTGAATTTAGCATCAAAGGCAGTGGTTTGACCGGGGCATTCACTTCATTTACCTATGAGGTCTTTTAATTACTATTCAGGTATTTAGAGACTTGATAATCTTGGTATATTCTTGTTATATCCTGACTGTATGGTATTTTGTCTCAAAATTATTATATAATGAATTATATCTGAAGCTCTTTAAAAATAAGGTTAATCATTTTATTTAAAAATATTTTTGTCTAAGGACTAGCAGACAGGAGAGGACAGGAAAGCTGGTAATAGGGAACCCAAAGTCGAGAAGGGAGTGTTGACATGTCATGGGGTTGTTAACCATTGTCATAAAACAATACGTGTACTAACTGTTTAATGAGAAACTATTTGTTCTGTAAACCTTAATCTAAAGTACAATAAAGAAAACCTATTTCTGTCTAAATTTTTTTCAATTGACTTTATTTGGTTCTGAATTTTTTATAATTAAGAGTATTATGTTTATAAATTAATCATGGCCATTGTAAGAGTTGTCATCTGCAGGTAAGTTTTTACTTTGCTGATTTACTAAAAACCTTTGACCAAAATATCTCAACAAAAAGATGGACTATATTAGACTTATGAAAAGAACTGTGACTATACTGAATCAAGATTTCCAAAACTCTTATGTAGAAGCTGATGGGTTGACAGACTGTGGCTGATCCAGAATCACGTGGAACAGAAGTTAACTACATAAGACTGAGTAAAGGAATACTATGGGTTTTTTGTGGGAACATAACTGATGTTTTAAGGTCTTACTTTCTGGATATAAAAAAACATTTTCCTTTCTCCTAAACTTTTTAACTAATGGGTTTAGATATTGTAACTCAAATTAGAAGTTCTTCTCTCATAAAAAGTTTTGTGACACTTCTGCTTCTGAGCAAGTGACCCATGACTGTTAATAGGTCAACCAAGGAAGGGCAGCTTGCCCTTGACAAGAACACTTAGTATGTTTTAAACAGATTAACAGAAGACCTCCAACAGGAGAGGTCCATCCTGTATTTTCGAGTTAATCATGTATTCTCTAATGAAAATCTGGTTGTCACATGTGAATTTTTCTATACCTTCTGTTTCCTCTAGACAAACTGTGTGCTCCTTATGAATATAGTCGAATTGGAGAAATCTTTAAGAAAATTTGTCAATCACTGTGGGACAAACAGCAGATGAAGTCGCTAGAGGGATAAATACAACAATCATCTCTGACCTCATTAGCCAAGGTGACATGAGATAACAAAATAGCCTTAGATTTTTTAATTAGCCCAAGAAAGTGTAGTCTGTGCTGTAGCAAATACCTCTTGTTGCATTTGGATAAATACCACAGGAGATGTACAACAGGATATCTGTAGAATTAGACAACAATCTACTTGGTTACACACTGTAACACCCTTATAAACACCAGGTTTATTTGGTTGGTTACCATTAGGAATAAGTACATGGGCTAGATCACTACTGCAAGGTAGTAAAGTAACATTCTTAGTCTGGATCCTGATAGAATTAGGCATAATAAAATTTATCTTCTATTGTCTTACACATCTAAAAGGGCAAAAGAAGGCCTTGGACTAAAATGTTGATGTACATTGAGTCTGCTCGCTTCGGCAATGCAATTGATGAGAACATCGTTCTTACTGAAGATCCTGGTGAAGAACCAGATGGTATCCAGTGGAAAACCGGCACCATGAGTTTAAAGACCCTGCCACAACCGCCATCTAAGGGCTCGACTAGGTGAGATATTAACATCTCCAATCTCTGATCAAAAGAAGAGAATGATTTAGAAGATAATATTGGAGACATTATTCCCTGTCCTTGAGCATAAAGAACGTGACTTAGCTGGATCTCGACTCACAAAGACTCATAAAAACACATCAACTGGGCCCCGAGGTATAAAGACACTAGCTAAGAAAATCTTTTTTAAAAAAAAAAGAGAGAATCTTTTAGGGAAATAGTCACATAAACAGGACATAAAAGCCACTCTTTTTCTTTTAATATTTAGTAAATAGTCACTGATAAACCAACAAGGGGTCAGTAGCCACAATGAAAGGCCTAGGTCCAATATTTGCCCCTCCCTGAAAATATGCCAAACAATTCCAAGCGGGGCTGTAGTTCAAAATGGACACTGGTCTTGAATGACCAATGTCCAAAAAGAAATAGAATGAGTGAGACA
>NW_004443962.1:21363028-21366460 GCF_000243295.1 Trichechus manatus latirostris | reverse complement strand
TTCACTGGCCGACACAAGTCATGCTGAGCAGAGCCTGGGTCTTCCACCCAGTAACAACAGTCCCTGCCTTTGAACAACTGAGCAAGCCTGCTTATTGTCCTGCCTCCAGCCACGTGTGCAGTGCAGAAGCCTGTGGTCAGCCTAGCAATCAGAGAAAAGGCGTGATAATAAAACCCACACCACCTACTGATACTAATTAGTCTTTCACCTTTAAGATGAACGACACTTGAGCATAATAATAACTAAGAAAACCAAACCCATCACCATCAAGTCGATTCCCACTCCTAGCGACTCTATAGGACAGAGTAGAACTGCCCCATAGGGTTTCCAAGGAGCAGCTGGTGGATTCAAACTGCCAACCTTTTGGTTAGCAGCCAGGCTCTAAACCACTGCACCACCAGGGCTCCAAGCATAATAATAGCAGTTAAAATGTACCGAACAGTAGTATTTCACATTTTAATGCATCTAATTCTCAAATCTGTGATGTGAATACTATTAGGTATTCTCATCTTCTCCAAGTCAACATCTATTAAATGACAGAGCCAAGAGTCAAACTCAGATAGTGGGCTCAAAAGCCTGTACTATTAACTGCCACACTATACTCTCACCAGATGCTTAAGGAAAAGCAACACCATGGAATAAAAGCACACAATAAGAAGCAGAGCAACTGATGCCTGAGAAAATAGAGCTAATGTAAGAAAGAGAAGAAAAAAATAACTTTAAAAAATTATATTTACAACTTCTATTTCTGGAAAAAAGAAATCTAGCTATAAAGACCAAAAATTAAGGATGAAATACAAAGAAGATTAAGTTTTAAAAGTATAGCTGAGCTTACAAAAAATTAAGGAAAATTTCGGGAGATTCCAAACTAAAAAGAAGCAACAATATGGACTGGAAAGATTGAAGAAACCCAAAGGCTGTCCTGACAGTGATATTAAAAACTTAGAGATCTGGGTTTTAAAAGCCTTTCAGAAGACAGGAGAAGAACTTTGGGACTATGCAAGGCAGAAGATGAAACTAAGACCCCCAAAAAACCCGGGGTAAGCTTTAAATAAATCCAAGTACTGGCAAAGAAAGATGATGAAGTTATTTGCCTCACCCTTAGATCTGGGTGGAAAAAAGAGCAACAGAAAAGGTCTCCACTATGAATTTGTTACTACAACACTGTCCTTACATGGGTTTGGGGGTTGAATTTATATTCTTTGTGTGATTTAGGAAATTAACACAAAGGCATTCAACTGTGTCGATCATAACAAATTATGGATAACATTGCAGAGAATGGGAATTCCAGAACACTTAATTGTGCTCTTGCGGAACCTATACGTAGACCAAGAGGCAGTCATTCAAACAGAACAAGGGGATACTGCGTGGTTTAAAATCAGGAAGGTGTGTGTCAGGTTTGTATCCTTTCACGATACTTATTCAATCTGTATGCTGAGAAACGCACATGACACAACTTTGCTTGCTGAAAGTGAAGACAACCTGAAGCACTTATTGATGAAGATCAAAAACTATAGTCTTCAACTTCATCAGCCTGAGACCAGAAGAAGTGGATGGTGCCTGGCTGCTACCAGTGACTGCCCTGACAGGGAACACAGCAGAGAGTCCCTGATGGAGGCGGGGAAGGGTGGGATGCAGAACTCAAATTCTAGTAAAAAGACCAGACTTAATGGACTGACTGAGACTAGAGGAACCCCGTAAAGCATGGCCGCTAGATTCTCTATCAGACCAGAACTAAAACAATTTCCGAGGCCAACTCTTCAGACAAAGATTGGACTGGACTGTGGGACATAAAATGATACTCGTGAAGAGTGTGCTTCTTAGCTCAAGTAGATACATGAGACTAAACGGGCAGCTTCTGTCCAGAGGTGAGATGAGAAGGCAGAGAGGGTTAGGAGCTGGTTGAATGGACACGGGAAATCAGGGGTGGAAAGGAGGAGTGTGCTGTCACAGTATAGGGAGAGTAACTAGGGTCGTATAACAATAAATTTGTTATTGTCACATAAATGTGTAAATTTTTGTATGAGAGACTAACTTGAACTGTAAACTTTCACTTAAACTACCTCAATTAAAAAAAAAAAAAAGACTATAGTCTTCAGTATGGATTACACCTCAACATAAAGAAAACAAAAATCCTCACAACTGGACCAATAAGCAACATTGCGATAAACAGAGAAAATATTGAAGTTGTCAAGGATTTCATTTTACTTAGATCCACAATCGATGCCCATGGAGGCAGCAGTCAAGAAATCAAATGACGTATTGCACTGGGCAAATCTGCTGCAAAAGACCTCCCTAAAGTGCTAAAAAGCAAGATGTCATCTTGTGGACTAAGGGGAGTCTAACACAAGCTATGGTGTTTTCAATTGTTGTAGCTTGGATGACCACTTGCAAGCTTTTAAGACCCCAGTCACTGTGCAACAAACTAGGAGATAAAACAGGGGCACTATACACATTATTAGGCTAATTAACTAGGATGTCCCATGAAATTATGACCTTAAACCTCCAAACAAAGGAATCAAATCCCGTAAGGTGTTTGGTTGTACCTTAGCAGCCTCAGCAGCTGCTTTTTTGTTATATCTGTCAAACAACATTTGCCAATTCAAGTTTTTACAGGTGTGCAATTTATTGGCATCAATTATTTTAATCAGCTGGGCAACCCTTACCCTTAATCAATTCAAATTTTCCATCCTATAAACTGAAACTTAGTGCTCCGTAAGCAGTAACTCCCCATTTTCCCCTCTCTCCCATTCCTGGTAACCACTAATAAACTTTAGTCTCTATACCTTTGCCTATTCTTGTCTTTTTATGTAAGTGAGATCATACAATATTTGTCCTTTTGTGATTGACTTATTTCACCCAGCATAATGTCTTCAAGCTCCATCCATGTTGTAACATGTATGAGGACTTCATCTCTCTTTCTGGCTGAGTAGTATTCCATTGTACATACGTACCATATTTTGTTTATCCATTCACCCCTTGATGGGCATTTAAGTTGTTTCCATCTTTTGACTATTGTGAATAATGCTGCAATGAACATTGGTGTACAGGATATCAACTTTTTAATGGGACTAAATTATCTTTTATTATATCTAGAGTAAAGTTTGCTTGGGACCATCCTAAACAAATCTTAAAAGCAACCCTGAAAAAGATCAAACTAATAACAAATAACTTGAGTGTCAGTCAGAACAAAATGCAACACTGTTTAAAGGGATACAAAAATATCCAGCAATTAAAAAAACAAAACAAAACATTAAATTCATAATGGCAAGTACCCAATCAAAACTTCTTAAGCATGCAAAGAGGAAAATATGATGCATAGTTAAGTTGAAAAAAATCAATCGATATAAAAAGAAATTAGCAGAAAGAGACCTTAAAACAGCTGTTATAACTATGCAAAAGAATGTACAGGAAAACAGGAATATGAAGAGA
>NW_004443962.1:21352000-21353856 GCF_000243295.1 Trichechus manatus latirostris | reverse complement strand
AAAAAAAAAAAAAAAAGATGGGTGAGAGCTTTACACAGAAAAAAGAACAAAGCCTTGATGAGAGCCCTTAAAGAAGGCCTAAATAAATGGAGATGTACTGTATTCATGGATTGGCAGACTCAATATTCCTAAAATGTCATTTCTCCCCAAACTGATACATAGTTCAATGCAATTCAATCAAAATCCAAGTAGGCTGCCTTATAGAAATTAATAAACTAATACTAAAATTCATATTGAAATACAAAATACCTCGTATAGCCAAAACAACTTTGAAAAAGAACAAAGTTGAGTCAACACTACCTGATTTCAAGACTTATTATAAAGCAACAGTTAAATAGACAGTGCAGTATTGGCACAAAAATGGCAAACAGATAATGGAACAGAATAGAGAGTCCAGAAATAGAGTCATACATATAGGAATAAATGATTTTCAACAAAGATTAAAAGGCAATTTAGTGGTGATAGAACAATAAGATATCCATATGCATAAAAAAAAACCTTCAATCATACCTCACACCATATGTAAAAATTAACTCTCATGTATCATAGACTTAAGCATAAAACCTAAAACTAGAAAACTTTGAGAAGAACGCAGAAGGTAAAACCATTGTGATCTTGGATTAGGAAAAAATATTTTAGATACAATATCAAAAGCATAGTCCATAGAAGAAAAAAACTGATAAATTTTTCTTCATCAAGATTAAAAACTTCTTCTCTTCAAAAGACTTTATAAAGTGAATGAAAAGGACTTGTATCCAGTCAGTATATATGAAGAATTCTCTAAAGTCAATTTAAAAAGTGGGCAGAATATTTGGACATGACCAAAGATGAATATATATGGATGGCAAATAAGTATATGAAAAGGTGGTTGACATCATTAGTCTTTAGGGAAATACATATTAAAACCACAATAAGATAGTAATACATAACTATTAGAATGTTTAAAATTGAAAAGACTGACCATACCAAGCTCTGGTAATGATATGGAGGAACTGGAACTCTCATCCACTGCTGATGGGAATGTTAAATGGAATAATAACCTCTTTGAAAACAAGGGCAACTTCTGGAAAAGGTAAACATCCACCTACCATATAATTCAGTCAACCCACTCCTAGGCATTTACCCAGAAAAATGAAAGCATATGTCCACAAAATGAATTGCACAAGAAAATGTTTATAGCAGCTTTATTTGTAATAGCCCCCAAACTGGAAACAACCCAAATATCCACTAACAGGCGAATGGATAAACAAACTGTGGTACACCCATACAATAAAGTACTATTTATCAATAAAAAGAATGTACTATTGATGTGTGAATGTATCCCAAAATAATTATTCTGAGTGAAAGAAGCCATACCTTCCCCCCCAAAAAAGAGTATATACTGTATGTTCCCATTCATGTAAAATTCTAAAAAATGAAAACGAATGTATAGTTACAGAAAGAAAATCAGTAGTTTCCTGGAATGGTTTGGGGACAAAAATTGCTTGGGGCAGGATTACAAAGAAGTATAAGAAAACTTTTAGGGGTAATGGGTAAGTTCATTATCTTGATCGTGGTGGTGTAGAAAGTCAAAACTTAACAAACTGTATACTTTATGTGCAAAACAAAAATTGTATGCATTAAATACATCAATTATACCTCAATAAAACTGTTTTTAGAAGTTCGTAAATAAAACATAACTACTAATAGATGTAGATTACAATGGAGAGCTTTCAAACTACTAGAAATGTTATTTAAAAAAAAAAAGTAATCAATCCAGCAAAGTGAAAAAACAACCCAGAAACCGGTTGCCACTGAGTTGATTCCAACTCATAGCGACCCCATAGGACAGAGAAGAACTGCCCCAAACGGTTTCC
>NW_004443962.1:21344245-21351900 GCF_000243295.1 Trichechus manatus latirostris | reverse complement strand
GTTAGCAGCTGAGCTCTTAACCACTGAGCCAGCAAAGTAAAGGAAAAAACAAAAGAAAACAAAGAATGCAGAGTGAATGAGAAATAAAAAATAAGATTATAAAAATTTGATCAAATATGTAAGAAATCTCAACAGTTGTGCATGATTTAAATTTCCTTATTAAACGTAGGAGTCCCTGGGTAATGCAAAAGGTTAATGTGCTCAGCTGCTAACTAAAAGGTTGGAAGTTCAAATCCACCCAGAGGTGCTTCAGAAGAAAGTCCTGGTGATCTACTTCCAAAGAGTCAACCAATGAAAAACCCTATGGAACACAGTTCTACTCTGACACACATGGGGTCAGCATAAGTCAGAATCAACTTGACAAAAACAGGTTTTTCTTTTTGGATTAAAAGATAACATTTTCAAATGAGTTAATAAAAATCAGCTATATTTTCTTCATTAAAAAAGCTAATGCTTCTTTATAAAAGGTATGCCTGAAATAAAATCCCACAGAAGAGTTGAAAATAGAGAGACAGATGATGACATACCAGGCAAATACTAACCAGTGAAAGGATGGAAAGCGCATCTCTGGAAGTGCGCCTCTCAGATCGCCCTTCAAGAAAGTAGAGCAGCTAGCTGATGTCTCCAGCTATTAGCCACTTCAGGATCTAGTTCAGCTTCTGAGCTAAGGTCCTGCTCTTCCTGGTCAGCTCCCAGACAATGGCTAATCATGGTAGGGTATCAGGGCTTGGCCATTTCTGTGCATGAAAGACTCTTCTAAAGAGCAATCTTTGCTCCAGAGCTCCCCGTTGGTTTGGTCAAGACTTTGACAATCTTTGACTTGCTTCCTCTCCTTTTAATCTTTCACAGATATAACCTTTCTCCTCCAATTAACCTTTGTCACTCCTAACTCCATCTCTGCCTCTGCTTCCTGGGGAACCTGACACAGCTGGTCCAATCTCTAGATCTGATTCAGCAGGTCTAGACTGCATTTGGGGAAACTATAATTTTTTAATCTTTGCATGTAAGTCTAATGTTCAACCACATTCAACACTCCAATTCTGGGAGACTCTAATACATGTATTTCCTGGACAATACAATTGAGCACTTAAAAACTAACTTGTTTTTACTATGGTATTGTTTGACATGGCTGTTTTGACAATATTAAGATGGATTTTAGGTTTTGTTTTGTTATTTTCAGTAGTATTTAAACATATGTTCTTGAACCTAACTAATGTGAACCTCAACCCAACCAGGGATGAATAAACAACTAATAAAAGGTCAAGGATAGATTTATGATGTCTATTGTACACACTGCTTGGTAATATTTATATGTTGAAATATAATGGATTGGTTATTTAGCCAAGTCAAAATGATTTAGTCAAAACACCATGTGCCAACTGTCCTTATATTAGTTATGTATCCCAAATAGACTAAAAATCACTTTAAGAATAAAGCCTAGAGTAACTAAAATGGGGGCGGGGGGAGGAAAACATACTAATAAGATAAAATAGCTGTAAAAATGGCACAATGGAAGAATGAATGGATTTTGTTTTAATTTCTATTATGATGAAAAAAGTCTAGTGATTTTCCTGCCAGGGAACAAACAGAAGCACAATTTTTTATAATTTAAAAAAATGATTCGTACACACATTCCCACTATTTTACTCCACAGAAAAACAGATGTCATTCCCACGGCCATTCTCTTAGCACATAAACCACATTTTATAGACACCCCATGTCTGCCATAATATATATTTAGTTGTTTATACAGTCAATAAACATTTGTTATTTGATATATACATCACAATATAATGTACATCATAAAAATACACATTTCCAGTTTATTACAGCTGTAAAACTGTTATGTATTGGAAATCTATACCTCTGTAGAGACATAACAAGTTTAGAAGACACTAACGTTCCCCACACGTGTTCACCCTCTCTCTCTCTCACACACACACATAATACACTTTCATAAACATGACAGAAAAATATAAACCAAATTTGATTAAATAGTATAATTCTTACTACAATCTTACATTATATTAGTTAACTGGTTGATTTAAAAGGAGGAAATGGTAATGCTGCAGATATTAAAATAACAATTCAATAAAAACTCGGTTCTTCAGCATAAGGAAAGGCCCATTCAAACATTGTTAGAGAGAAAATAAATTGATACAATTTGACATATCTATGAACAATCACTAGGGGTGTGGTTAATTAAATGTAATTCTATGTAGCCGTTAACAAGAATAAGGTAGCTCTGTTTCTGTTGATATGAAAAGTTCTCTAAAACATACTATATTATCAGCTCTTCGTAAGTACAGAACAGTGTGTATAATATGTCCCCATTTGTGTCTTAATCAGAGTATGTGTATATATATGTAAACAGACATATAAATGCACAATATATCTATAGGCATATAGATATGTCACATGTACATAGAAACTTTCTGGAAGAACACATGAGAAACTGTTGATGATTGTTCCTCCTGAGACTTACTTCTTGAGGAAACTAGGTTTTCATTATTTACTGTACTGTACATTTTTAATATTTTATCATGAACATTGCTTTCTTTGTAAAAATAACATCAGCTTTTTAGAGAACTAGCTGATAGCAGCCAAGATTCTAAAGTCCCAATTGTTGAAGGATATGAATGCACATTCATTAGAGTGTCTTTGTCTTCTAGAACCTTTGAAAAACTCTTAATTTCAAAATGGGTCTTCCATTCTAGAATTATTAGAAAATTAATGCAGTAATTGTACCGTATCTTGATTCATTTGTCCTAGTGCTAGATTCCAACAACGTATAATGTATGGAGATCCATCCCAGCAACTTCAGTTTGTAACCCCTGAGATGTCATCACCCTGTTTACAGTATCATAGAGTTGATTGTTCTTCTCTGTATAGCTGGCATAGGGCTGCATTTCATCCTAAGAAAGAACTCAATGCCAAAATCAATTTTTAAAAGCCAGAAAATCATCACAGAAACTATGTTTTTCCAACAGGTTGCCACAGCTTTAGCTCATAATGCTTGTATTTGTGTCTCTGGGCTCACGTGAACATAAAAATGGGACTTTATTCTTGTATTTTATAAAAAATACATATTTATTGATAACTTAAGTCCCAGTGTGAGATGATAAAAATTGTGTGAAAGTAGGAATGGAGAAAGAAGTGATATGAGAAGTACTTCAAAGCAGAGAGTTGGTAAGACTCAGTGAGCTACTGCTTAGAGGAGATTAAGGAGCAGAATAGGCTGTAAGCTCAGGTAAGAAGGAAATGGTGATGGTATCACCACTGAAAAAGGGAAGTCAAGGACTAGAGGTCATTTCATGGAGGAGGAAACACCAATTCTCTGAAGATGACAGTCCAAACTAGGCGAACAAGATGTGTTGTGCAGGATGCGATAATTCACGGGATGAAAACACGGCTTTTGCGGTGGTGCAAACAGTACGTGGTAGTTAATTAGCAAAAGGAGTACACCTGGCTGTCAGCAGTCTCAGGCCAGACTTTTCACTTTTCAACTAAAACACTAATAGTGATGCAAACTGAAAATTATGTGACTAGATTTCTAGGCTGTGCAAGTATTCTTTTTCATCTTACCTCCGCAGAAACTTGAATAGTTTCCGTTTTCATTGGTTTACATTTCCTGGAAAAACAAACTGGAGTGAATGCATAAAACTCATTATTTAATTGAAAATGGAAAAAAAAATAGTATACTATTGATGTTTGTGGTTGATTTTGGTAGAAGTCATAATAAATCAGAAATAAATGATCAGAAATAAGTGGAGAATGCTGCTTGGAGTTAATACACATATGCACCAAATAAGATAATTCCAGATTTTAGAAAAGGAATTAAGATCAGAAGTTTGATGTAATACAATATATACAACACCTCTTGATACATGAAAGATTT
Organism: Trichechus manatus latirostris; assembly: GCF_000243295.1. NCBI lineage: Eukaryota > Metazoa > Chordata > Mammalia > Sirenia > Trichechidae > Trichechus > Trichechus manatus. The sequence continues at coordinate 21,348,002 of NW_004443962.1, read as the reverse complement.
GTTGTAATTCTTTTCTTAAATAGAAAATTAGCAGACACCATATCTCCCAAGACCCTTCCCTATATGGCCTAATTCATCATGTTACATGTCTCAGTAATCTACAAAATCCTTCTTAAATCAAACTAAGTCCATTCTAACAGCTTCAGGATACTCTTCCTGATTATGGGAGAACTGATGTTAACATCTTAATTTTACCTAGTCAGTCAATTCTGTATTTCTGATACTTTTCTAGCTTCGACAAAGCTATAAGAAGGAAAAAAAAAAATCAGTCAATACCTGGAGCCAGTGGTTTTCAAAAAATAAATAGATAACACGATGATCAAGACAATAAGAATAAGGATGGTATACAGAATACTTGAGATTACTGATGTTCCTGTATCTGTAAATATAGAAACAAAAATATATGGTACAAGGATGTCTCACAATACATGAAATTCATTTCTGTGATCTTATTTTAAACACCTCTGTCACATTAATAGCTCTAAGAATTGTTATAATGAAATTGTTTAATCAATTTAGACTCCAGAGGTCCCAAAACGACATCATCGTATGTCAGGATTTTGTTGCTTTTAAAGATAAGGATTCATGAATGGTGAATCTCTCTGTTATAGTAATAGCAGAGTGTTTCTCACCTCCAGTATTTAGAAATAAATGGAGTATTATAAGAAAGGTAGTTGGAAAAATAATTCTAATTCTGAGATCACCTTTCTGCCAGGGCATTGAAGCTAAAATGAACGCATGGCAGCACTGTTAAAATGTGTGCTAACTGCTGGCAACAGTATACGGCTCCACGTTACAAACTGCTGGTAACAGTGTAGAAAGTTCAATCTGAGAAGAGGACTAGTCAACAAGGGAGTCACCAGCTCTGCAGGCAGTGGTTTCAAAACGGTGCTCCTTACGTTCAGCGAATGCGGCTCAGGGGCAACAGAAGGAGATGAAGTGGATGGAAGCCCAGCAGGCGGTGCCCCGTCTCTCCCCCTTCCTTAGCAGTTCGTTTTTTATGATTTTAAATATTGGATTTTTCAGTATTTTGTTTGAAAAATAAAGGGTTGGCTTGACAGCTAAAACAACAACATGGTTTTGAAACTCACTCTTTTTAGACGAGTGAGGTCTCTTTGGTTAGAAGTGTGCTTGCAGACACTAAGGATCCGCCCTGCAGGATGACACGGAGGAGACTCTGCACTAGGTGGGGGCCCTTCCAATTCTAAGGTTCTACGGATATGACCTCGTTATAATGCCGAATGGTCTGATCTCATACACAACAAGGGCACAATTACGCTTCTCAGTAAATACTGCTAAATTCTTTAGTTAAAAAAAAATCACAATTATCTACTTTAAGAATGGATAATTCTTATAGTAGAAATACATGGAATTTTCTCTTCCCATGTCTTTAAACGAAAATTTCAATAAAGAAAATTTCAACATATAGACCTGAAAAGACAAACAGGAATGAAGACAAGAGCAGAGGAGAGATTTCAACTTGTTTGTAGAAAAAAGTGGAACAGAAGAATGACAAATGGTTACAGAGTGGAATAAGTAAAAATTCTAGTGCCCACAGAACTCCAGAAAGCCTTAAGTAGAAAGCACCAAAGACAGAGGAAGGGGGTTGCAGGCCATGAAGTGTGGGACTAAAAGTTGGGAGCTTGTTTGAAAGTCTGTACAGAGAGCAGGTAGGCTGCCCAGGGCCCTGCCCCACCCTGTGCAGCCAAGTAACTATACCTTCCCCAACCAACAAAAACCAGGAAGTTTAGCCTGGGAAGATGAACTGGAGAGAGTCCAGAATAAAGGGTTCCATACTTAATGGAGAGTGAAGATAAGGTGCCAGACTGAAGAGAGGTATATTAAAGGAAAGTCTGAGTTCTGAACAGTGAGACCCATTCGCACACAGTCACCTCTTTGCTCCCAGAACACTGATAGGCTTATTGGGCTTAGCCCTCCAACACAAGGGACTGGAGAGTTTCTTTTTCCACAGAACCTAAACAGCCTCAGAGAAAAGACCTTCAGATGCATAAGGAATTCCCAATATAAAAGATAAGTTGCATTTGCCCCCTTTTCACCCTAGCTAGTTGACAAGCCCCACTCACAGAGAGTATAGCTCACTCTGAAGTGAATGGATAGCCAAGCATTACCAAAGGGTTAAGGAAAGCCTCACATGTGGAAGAAGAGATGAAAACAAATGTCTGGAAGGTGGAAGAAACTCAGATTAAACAGACATGGGATCAAGCAGAGGAGGGAGGCAAAGGGGATGTCCAGGCAAGACAACAGTTCTATGGCAGATCCCGTGACCAACCAGGCCAGACTAGAACAAGAGCATGGGAAAACTCAAGAAGGGATGGCTTCAAGAAAAATAAAGGAACTGCCAGATTACCTCATAAATTTGACCATGTGGGCAATAGTATTAAGAGGGTGTGCTAATCTTATCCATGAGTTTAGTAATAATTAACAATGTTGTTGTTGCATGCCGTCAGTTGATTCTGACTCACAGAGACCCTATAGGTCAGAGCAGAACTGCCCCATAGGGTTTCCAAGGCTGTAAATCTTTACAGGAGCAGATTGCCAGGTCTTTTCTCCTGGGTTTGACCTGCCAACCTTTCGGTTAGCAGCTGAGCTCTTAACCATTTCACCACCAGGTCTCCTTTAATTGATAGGTACATACATTATTAAGAAAACAAAAAAGTAAAGTAATTAAGTCCAAGAAAAACAAAAAAGTTATTTAAAAAATTATGAGTTTATAGCCTGATTCAGCACTTAACAATATTTACATATTCAAAGTAATGGAAACATTGGCTATTTAATTTTATCAAAAATTGCTATATAACTGTATGTGAAGGACAAGTGAAGACAATAAAGCTAAATCCTCATCTACCATCAGAGGAAGTAGGTACACGAGGTCTAAACCTGGTATATTAAGAAAGAGCAGTACCAGCACATTACTGAGAAACACAGAGTTGTCCACTGGTAGAAACACCTACAGATTTGAAAGCGCTTGCCTCGAGGAGCTGCATGAGGATAGACAAGTAGGAGTGGAGAGTCAGGGCAGGGCTAATGTTTTTCATTATAAGCCTGATAGAACAATCTGACTTTAAACTATGGGTGCTATGTTGGTTGCAATACTGTGTAACTTTTTCAACACTAGGCAATAGGAGTCAGATGGGAGCAGAGAGTAGAGAAACTGGACAGATGAACTAGTCATAGATGTTCATGCAAGACATCTAAGAAAGTCCACCAGGAAGAAGTTGGAGAAAAAATTCTACCAGACAAAAATTTGTAAATGCAATTTATGGATGACTTCATCCTTCTATTAAAACTGTAAGTATTCGCTCAAAATTGCACTTGATTGTTCTGTTAAAGTTGCAGTATTTGTTTAAAACTACATGATGCAAAGCAGTTCACTACTAGTGTAGAAGTGAACAGGGCCCTGGTGGCGTGGTGGTTAATTGTTTTGCTGCTAATGAAAAGGTCGGCAGTTCGAACCCACCAGCCGCTCCTTGCAAACCATTTGGGGCAGTTCTACTCTGCCCTATAGGGTCACTATGAGTTGGAATCTACTTAATGGCAATGAGTTTTGGGTTATACAACTGAACATTAAAAACAGAATAAACTGCACTCTAAAATATGGCTTTTTACAAAAAATATCTGTAATATTCTTCTAGACATACCTCTTTATTTGGGGGAGGGTAAGGGGATAAAATAGGGAGTGAGGAGAACATCCTTGAATGAAAACCAGTTGAAATTCTGTGCACGCTCTTTTTTCCTT
>NW_004443962.1:21322154-21323707 GCF_000243295.1 Trichechus manatus latirostris | reverse complement strand
CGAGGTTTTATCCCTATTTTACACCTATACCTTTATACCTATTAAAGAAATTGAATTTATTGATAAAATAAAATTGGCTACATTGCCAAATTTAACCATTTAAAAAAGAATACCAATTCTACACAATTCTACACACGCTTTCAGAAAACAGACGAGGGAACACTTTCTACTTTATTTTACGGGGCTAGAATTATCCTTACACCAAAACCACGCAAACACATTACAAATAAGAAAAATGATAGACCAATAACCCTTGTGAACAAAAGGCACAAAATTTTTAACAAAATATTTGCAAATCAAACCTAGCAATATATAAAAAAAATAGTAAAACATGATCACATAAGGTGTATCTCAGAAATACAGGTTTGTTTAACACTCAAAAATCATTCAATGAATTTCACCATATTAACAGAATATAGGAGAAAAAAATGATTATTTCAGTACATGTAGAAAAAGAATTTGACAAGTTTTAGCACCCATTCATGATTTAAATATATATATATATATATGTACATACATACATATATACGTATGTTTGTATATACGTGACAACTTTGAAAACTGTTAATGGGCATCTATGAAAATCCTACAGCTAACACAATATTTAATCATGAAATATTTCCCCTCTCATGTCAGGAACCAAGCAAGAATGTCTGTTCTTAGTACTTCTACCCAACATTGTAGTAGAGGTCCAAGCCATTGCAATAAAGAAAGAAAAAAAAAGACAAAGATGAGAAACAAAGACATAAAACCGTCTCTTTTTGTAGCTGACATGATTGTTGGAATTCTATAAAATGACCACTAGAACTCATTGAATTTAGCAAAGTTGTACAATAAAATGGTACAAAGACTATTTTTTTAAATTATATTTTTTATATAACAGCAGCAAATAATTGGAAAATAAAATTTTTTAAATCAATTTCATTTATTATAGTGCTAAATAAGGACAAAATACTTAGGAATAAATTTAAGAAAAGATGCATAAGATCTGTACACTGAAAAGTGCCCAGCATTGCTGAGATAAAGAAAGCCTATATAAATGAACAGAAATACTATGTTCTTAGGTTGAAAGACTCAATATTATTAAGATATCAATTTTCTCCAAATTGGTCTATAGATTAAACAGTATCTAATCAAAATCAGTAATCTTTTCTGTGGAAATTGGGAAGCTGATTCTAAAATTTACATGTAAACGCAAAAAACCTAGAATTGCCAACTCAATTTTTAAAAACAATAATCCACCTAATTTCAAGCTACAGTAATTAAGACTGTCTAGTATTGGCTAAAGGACAGACATATAAATCAATGGAACAGAATAGAGAATCCAGAAAAAAATCCACATATATAGGGGCAACTGATTTTCAACAAAGATGCTAAGGCAACTGAATGAGGAAAGAAAACTATTTTCAATAACTGCTGATGGAAAAACTGGATATCAATACGCAAAAAAAAAAAGAAAAGAAGGATCTCAACCCTTACCTCACAGCATATACCAAAAATCACCTTAAATTGAATGATTGGCCTAAATATAAAAACTATAACCATAATACTCC
>NW_004443962.1:21318125-21319709 GCF_000243295.1 Trichechus manatus latirostris | reverse complement strand
CAACAGTGGACTCAAGACAGCAACTGAGAGGATGGCACAGGACTGGGCAGTGTTCCGTTCTGTAGTACCCAGGGTCACAATGAGTCGCAATCGGCTCCCGGCACCTAACACCATGCTGGTATTTAGCTAACTAGGAGTCATTCTTATTGCCTATTATGATCTTTACAACTTGTCACCTTTATTGTTATTTATTTATGTAATTTACTACTTTTTAAAAAAGGGAAAGAGCACAAATATAAGTGGAAATCTGTGAAAATACTCTGATATTTTATGTAAGGAAAACCAAATACTAGAATTATTTCACTCTTCATTTGCTGTTTCAAGAGCTCAAACTTCAAAACTCTCCAGACTGTAACAAACACAGAGCCGAACCATTACAGAATAAGCAACAGCCAAAAAATGCAAGGGACGTGAGCTTTCTCCTTCTTACTCTGTTTCTTCTTCCCTGAATCTTTTTAGACAACTAAATGAGTTTATGTGCTCTCTCTACTTATTTAACAAGTGAGGAATAACACAAAGCACTTTACAAACGGAGGTATTAATTCAACCCAGTTAACATTTAAGCAGTAGATTTCTCTTAAAGATTCCAGGTTTCATTTAAAACAAATGCAGTTTTGTGACTAAGATCTTAATCATATAAAGTCCAAGAAATTCAAATTACATTGCCAGAGAAACCTTAATTTAGCTACACTAAGCACATGACTTCTTTTTAATCATCAGTATGGTAAGTAAAGTCAAGACAGTACAGGAATCTTTACTATAAATCTCCTGGCTTGAGAAAGCTTAAAATGTCAATCTTAACCTTTTAGCTAGAGAATGTTTGTACTGCATTTTATAAAATAGCACATTGTGGATGTAGATTAGACATAAAAGTGTATTTCTTAACAGTTTTTATAGTTATGAATAGATTCAGGTAAGAAGCTGTGGAATTCAATTGCCTCCTTTTCTAGACATCCTGAAAATAAGATGAATTATCATCCAAGTGTGTTAATTATATTTCTGCCTTGAATGCAGTAGTTTTCACAGTGTGATCTGGGGACTAGTAGTCCATGACAGACAGCTACAAAGTCCACGAACTTTATAACTTTTAGGGAAGAAAAATGAAATTTAAATTTTAGTTTTGATATATAATTAAAAATCAACATCATTTGCAGGTACAATTACTACAACTGTAGGTACAATTGAAAGCATCACCAGTTTCCCCTCAAAATTCTGCTATTTCTAAATAGCAAACAGGAATGTTTAGAATAAGAGATCCATGAGATCTTTTTGTCTACTAATGCTACCTGCAGACTAATGCATTAAGTTTATGATAAATACTGGAAGTAAAGAAAATGTTTTCTTTACTACCTTCTAAGATAATATTCCAGTCTCTCACTAGTAGTTTTCATCCAGGTGGCTCCTGGGTGACCACCTATTGAGAATATTAGAGCAAAGGGCCGGTGGAGAGAGGATGGAAACCACAGTAATCTGCATTTATTTAATTGTAATACATAGGTACTCGGTTGTTCATCTACTTATCATGGAGATTATGCTTTAATAGGAACCATAGGCATTAATCAAATAATCAAACAATTATGTAAA
>NW_004443962.1:21314904-21317443 GCF_000243295.1 Trichechus manatus latirostris | reverse complement strand
TTCAATTGTTATAATCTTTACTTCCAAAAAAAAAAGAAGAAACTGAAATACCAAATATGAAATTTCTTATTTTTAATTATGTTTCTTAATTCTGTACCATTTTTTCCCCAAAATTGGTAGGGAAAAAGGTATTTTGCAAACACTTGAAATGTCAAGATGAAAATGATGTATATGAATGAACTACAACATAATTTTAGAATACTGATCCTGGCATTGTGTTTTATCCTGTGGTGTTTCATGTTCTTACACTTTAGTTTATGAAACGGAGTTACCTATATATTTAAAGACATCAATTTAGTAGCAGAAGCAGTATACGAAATATTGAAAGAGAAACCAAAGTTTAAGCACAGACAAGGATAGAAAAAATACCAAAATTAGAGTAAGAAAATTGACTAATATTTTAACTCTTCCACTTATTACCCCTATAACTTTGCACAGGTCACTCTGTGAACGTTAGTTGCTTCATCTACACATATGAGAGTTTACTATGTAATAGAGTGGTCATTAAAATTGGTAAAGTAAAAATTACAGACTAATACCTCTCATGAATATAGATGCAAAAATCCTCAACAGAATTTTAGCCAAAAGAATTCAGCATCATATATATATATATATATATACCACAACCAAGTGGGATTCATACCAGGTATGCGAAGATGGTTCAACATTAGAAAATCGGTCAATGTAATCCACCACATAAGGAAAACAATCACATGATTATGTCAATCAACACAGAAAAGGCATTCGATAAAGCCCAACACCCGCTCCTGATAAAAACTCTCAATAAAATAGGTATAGAAGGGAAATTTCTAAACATAATAAATGGCATCTATACAAAACCCAGAGCCAACATCATTCTTAATGGAGAGAGGCCGAAAACATTCCTCTTAAGAACAGGAACAAGTCAAGGATGCCCTTTATCACCACTCCTATTTAACATGGTGCTGGAAGACCTAGCTAGAGCAATAAGGCAAGAAAAAGAAATAAAGGGCATCCAAATTGGTAAGGGAGAAGTAAAACTATCCCTATTTGTGGGTGATAAAATACTATAGATAGAGAACCCAAAGGACTTCACAAGAAAACTACTGGAACAAATAGAAAGATTCAGCAGAGTAGCAGGATACAAGATAAACCTACAAAAATCAGTTTGATTCCTATACCCCAATAAAGAGAACTATGAAAAGGAAATCAGGAAATCAATATAATTTATAATTTAAAAAAAAACAACCCACTGCCGTTAAGTCGGTTTCAACCCACAGCAACCCTAGAGGACACAGTAGAACTGTCCCATAGAATTTCCAAGGTGTGGCTGGTGGATTTGAACTGCCGACCTTTTTGTTAGCAGCTGTATCACTTAACCACTGGGCCACCAGGGCTCCGCCATTTATAATAGCCCCTAAAAAAATAAAACACTAAGGAATAAATCTAACCAGGAACATAAAAGACCTATACAAAGAAAACTACAAAACACTACTGCAAGAAACCAAACGAGACCTACATAAATGGAGAAACACACCATGCTCATGGATAGTAGACTCAACATTGTGAAAATGTCAATTCTACCCAAAGCAATCTACGAATACAATGCAATCCCAATCCAAATACCAACAGCATTCTTTAATGAGATGGAAAAATTAATCATTAACTTTATATGGAAAGAAAACAGACCCTGGATAAGTAAAGCACTACTGAAGAAGAATAAGGTAGGAGAACTCACACTACCTGACCTCAGAACCTACTATACAGCTACAGTAGTCAAAACAGCCTGGTACCAGTATGACAGACACACTGACCAGTGGAAGATAATTGAGAACCCAGATGTAAATCCATCCACTTATGGTCACCTGATCTTTGACAAAGGCCCAAAGTCCATTAAATGGGGAAAAGACGGCCTTTTTAACAAATGGTGTTGGCAAAACTGGATCTCTATCTGTAAAAAAAAGAAACAGGACCCATACCTCACAACACAGACAAAAATTAATTCAAAATGGATCAAAGACTTAGATATAAAACCAAAAACTAAAAAGATCATAGAAAAAAAAAAAGAGGCCCTAGTACATGGCATATATAGGATACAAACCATAACTAACAATACACAAACACCAGGAGATAAGACAGATAACTGGGATCTTCTAAAAGTTAAACAATGCTCTTCAAAAAACTACAGACTGAAAAAAATTTTGGCTATGACATAAACGACAAAGGTCTAATCTCTAAAATCTATAGGAAAATCCAACACCTCTACAACAGAAAGACAAATAATCCAATTAAAAAATGGGCAAAAGATGTGAACAGACACTTCAGCAAAGAAGACATTAAAGTGGCCAACAGACACATGAGGAAATGCTCACGATCACTAGCCATTAGAGAAATACAAATTAAAACTACAATGAGATACCACTTCACCCAAACGTTACTGGCACAAATCAAAAAAGAAGAAAATAACAAATGTTGGAGAGGCTGCAGGGAGATTGGAACTCTTATGCACTGCTGGTGGGAATGCAAAATGGTACAACCATTTTGGAAAATGATATGGTGC
>NW_004443962.1:21301361-21313317 GCF_000243295.1 Trichechus manatus latirostris | reverse complement strand
AAGGAAAATATTGAGAAATTTAACTATAAAGAATTTAAAAATTCTCCATGGCAAAAAAGAGAAAACAAAGTAATGTTAACAAAAAAGCAAATATCTGGGGAATATTCACAACATTTATGATAAACAAAAGACTAATTTCCTCCAAAAAATAAACATAAAAATACATAAACCAATTAAAAAAAAAAGAGATGGACAACCTAATCAAAAAATAGGCAAAAGATGATGAATAGGCTGACAAGGGATCTTTTGAAGGTGGCATTTCTTGTTAACTATAACTGTACTCTTCAGATACAACAAAGAGATGAAAATAAAACACTCAGATTGTTTATAAAAAGAAAAAACTAGAAATGTTTAAGGAAAAATAACAAGCTCCAAAACATCAAAATTCGATAATGAATTCAATGGATGGATAAAATTAAAAAGCAAAAAGAATTATGGTAAATAATAAATTTGATTCTAGTTTTCAAGGCAATGTAATCACAAAGTCAGTATCGGTTAGTTGGGATACAGTGCTAATAAAAGCCATATTGCTGAGCCTAATTTTTTATTTATTTATTTTTTTAGGCAGTTACCATCACAAAGTCCAAAACTAGTTAATGGGGACAAACAGAGAATTTGTAGTTCAGAAGCAGGAGCAAAAACCAGACTGAAAGGGGCCAAACAGAGGCAATCACGTCAACAGTACACTACTGTTTTGAAAATTTTAACCTTGGAAGAATGGGAGAAATGAGACATGTCATACATGAAAGAGAGAGATGGGTCAGTACCTGGAGCTTTGAGGACAAGAGGATATTTAGAGTAGGGGAGATCACAGCATGTCTGTGGAGAGAAAGATGGAGAGCTAGAAATTACAAGAATGCAGGAGGCTGACTGGTAGAGCAGAATCCCAGAGGGACTGGGAGGAGATGAGGCAAAATGCAAAGTGGAGGTTTGCTTTTTAAAAGACTGATACTTTGTCTGAGAGAGAAGCAAAAAGGGCAAGAGTGGTTACAGACACAGCAGACATTTAGAGGAAGTTGAGGTTAACAAGGAGCCCTGGTTTCACAGTAGTGAAGTGCTCCACTGCTAACCAAAATGTCAGTGGTTCAAACCCACCAGCCACTCTGAGGGAGAAAGATGTGGCAGTCTGCTTCTGTAAAGTCTACAGCACAAGGGTTGCTATGAGTTGGAATCCACTCGACAGCAACAGATTTTTTGGTTTTGGATTAACAAACATTTTCTGAGTACCTACATCAGGCAGCTGTACAGATTCTGGAAGAGGCCAGATGAGTGAAACGAGGTCCCTACCCTCAGGACCTCACCTTCGGGAAAGGTTAGTCCACATTGAATAATCAGCAAATAGGAAGGCGAGTGTACCGAGTGTGAAGGGCAACAGGGAAAATATGAGTGGTGAAAATTAAGAAAGACCTAGGACAGTGTTCTAAACTCTGGCTCCCATCAGAATCACCTACAAAGTTTTGTGAAAGTCCATATGCCCAGATTCTGTACCCTTGAAAGTCTAATTAAATAGGCGTAAGATGGCACCTGTGTTTTCTTGACTATGTAAAGGCAGTCAACTGTGTGGATCATAACAAACTATGGATAACATTGCAAACATAGGAGTCCCAGAACACTTCGTTTTGCTCATGCAGAACCTGCAGAAGTGGTCATTCAAACTTGCAGAAGTGGTCATTCAAACTGAACAAGGGAATACTGCATGGTTTAAAATCAGGAAATGTGTGTGTCAGGGTTGTATTATTTCACCACACTTATTCAATCTCTTTACTGAGCAAATAATCTGAGAAGCTGGACTATATGAAGAAGAACATGGCATCAGGATTGGAGAAAGACTCATTAACAACCTGCAATATGTGGATGACATAACCTTGCTTGCTGAAAGTGAAGAGGACTTGAAGCACTTACTGATGAAGATCAAAGACCACAGCCTTCAGTATGGATTGCACCTCAACATAAACAAAACAAAAATCCACACAACTGGACCAATAAGCAACATCATGATAAATGGAGAAAGTATTGAAGTTGTCAAGGATTTCATTTTACTTAGATCTACAATCAATGCCCATGGAAGAAGCAGTGAAGAAATCAAACAGTGTATTGCACTGGGCAAATCTGTTGCAAAAGACCTCTTTAAAGTGTTCAAAAGCAAAGATGTCACTTTGAGAACTAAGGTGTGCCTGACCCAAGTCATGGTGTTTTCAGTCGCCTCATATGCATGCAAAAGCTGGACAATGAATAAGGAAGATCAAAGAAGAACTGATGCCTTTGAATTATGGTGTTGGCAAAGAATATTGAGTATACCACGGACTGCCAGAAGAATGAACAATCTGTCTCGGAAAAAGTACAGCCAAAATGCTCGTTAGAAGCGAGGATGGTGGGATTTTGTCTCATGTACTTTGGACGTGTTATCAGGAGGGACCAGTGCCTGGAGAAGGACATTATTCTTGGTAAGGTAGACGGTCAGTGAAAAAGAGGGAAACCCTCAGTGAGATGGATTGACACAGTGGCTGCAACAATGATCTCAAACATAGCAACAATTGTGAGGATGGCGTAGGACGGAGCAGTGTTTCATTCTGTTGTACATGGGGTCACTATGATTCGAAATCAACTCAATGGCACCTACCAACAACAACAAAGATGACACTGCAGTGTCTCTAATATTTTAGACTCTAAGATGGTTCTGTCTGGCTTAAAATTACTCGTTTAGAACAACCCCTGGATAACATCTAGGAGGGACCCAACTAAGAATAGATAGGATGCATTTTTTTGAGAATTAAAAATAGCTAGATTTTATTATTTGGAATCTACTAGTCTTTACCACTGGATTTTTTTTTTTTTTCTTGGTAAAATTGTCAGTACTACAAAACTGATGGTATAACCAGATATCCTCATAAAACGTAATGGATAAACCTTTGGGAAAAGGTAGCACTTCATGGTAAAGTAACAAAGTGGCAAGGAAAAAGAAAAGAAATCACTAAACAACTTAAAGCTACATATATACACACACAAAGTTTGGAGGAAAAAAACCTTTACTAAATCACTTAATTTTCTCAAATAACACCCTTTGAACACACTCAGGTTTCCCCTACGTTGAAAGAAGAAGAAAAAAAAATTAGATGCTAATTTCCCCTTCCAGCTATGGTCCTTTCTCCTTTCCTTACCACAAATTTCTAGAATGAGTGGTCTTGCCCAGAGCCTCAATTTTCTACCCACCCACTCTCTCCTTAAACTCACTGCCATTGAGTCGATTGATAGAACTGCCCCATAGGGTTTCCAAGGCTGTAATCTTTACCGAAGCAGGCTGCCACATCTTTCTCCCGAGCAAGGGGTGAGTTCGAACCGCCAACCTTTCGGTTAGCAGTCAAGTGCTTAACCCCTGTGCCACCAGGGCTCCTTACTCTCTCCTTGTAGCTGGCAGTCTTTCAGTTCCCACACACTTCTTCTCAAACTACAATTTTGAATATTACCTGCCCTGTTCTAGTCAAAGGCCTTTCTCCAATGCTCATGCTCCTGGGTTGCTCGGCATTTGATACTGTTATCACTCTCCTCTCCTAAAGCCCCTTCCTTACCCTTCACCACCACACCCTATGCTTTTCCTTCTCTGTCTCCCTCCTTGTCTTCTCTGCCTCCTCGTCTTTCTGCAAGCTTACTTTTCTCCTTAGGCACCTTACCATAGGTACTCCTCAAAGTCTTACCTGCTCTTCTTTCTCTCTACACTTTCCCTCATCTTTCTCCCCTACCCTCAGAACTTCTACTAGGCCTCTAACAGTTGATTTTCCTTTATTTTCACCACTCTATAGTTGAGGTCCCCCTGTCCTTCATGCATGCTGTCCGATCTACCTGGAATATTTGCCCCCTAACTGTCCTTGCCTAGTTGTTTTCTCCTCATCTTCATCTTAAACATCACTTCCTTTTGGAAGCCTTCTCTGACTCTGTGACTGAATTAGGCTTATCAATTATATACTTCCATGTCACTCTATATTTATCCTTATACACTTTGTATTATTTAATTATTTGCAATAATTTAATATCTGTCTTCCCTACCAGATTCTAACCTCCATGAAAGCTCAGTCTATGTCTGATTCAAATATCCCCGCCATGGAGAATGGTGTCTGACACACGGCACACTCCCTTCTTTATTGGTTGACAGAATAACTGACCCACATTTTAGCTTTGACTTATTTTTCCTAAACCAGAATCTTAAGCCTTTAACTGCTATTCCCACTGGAATGTTTGCTGTCATTTAAAATGCAAAACATCTAAAAAAAATCATCTATTTTTACACATGCACTTCCCACATCTCTTTTCCCTTCTATTTTTGGTACGGTGGAGGGCATTCCAAACTCAGCTTAGGCACTAAAAGGTTAGGTGATACCTTCAGGGATTCCTTTAAGGACCCTTGGACTTTATTTGTCCTGTCTATAGAATGAAGGAATTTGATTTTAAGAACTCTAGAGCCCTTCCTGTCTTAAAGCTCTATACTTCTAAATAGTGTCATACAACTCCTTCATTTTATGAATGAGAAAATTACAGTCTAAAGAGGTTAAGCAATGTCTTAAAGATGGCACAACTAGGGGTTAGAATTATAAACCTTAAGACACAATACAGAGATATATTAGTATCTAGAAAATGGAGAAAAGGAGTAAGATTTTATAGAGAAAAATGAGAAGAACCCAGACATTTAATACATGTATAAAATTTAGAAAGCAAGAAGGCATTTAATAGTATAGTACACCCAATCTCAATGTCCAAGAGAATATAACCAACAAAGTCAACATCAGTTCATAAAAACACAGTGAAATAAAAAAATCGATCTAAAGAAAGTTTCACTTCTATTGTAGCTGAGTAAGATCCCACACACAACAACTATAAATCCTGGACAAAACGTATAAACAACAACCTGAAGATGAGGAGCCATGGTGGTGTAACAGTTAAGTGCTCGTCTGCTAACCAAAGGGTTGGTGGTTCAAACCCATCAGCTGTTCCAAGGGAGAAAAGACCTGACAATCTGCTCCTGTAAAGATTACAGCATAGGAAAACCTATGGGGCAGTCCCACTCTGTCCTATAGGGTCACCCTGAGTCAGAATTGACTCGACAGCACATGACAACAACAACAACAACCTGAAGACACTAGAAAGTGGAAAAAGAAGGAAGATTCCTAAGAGATGTCAACACTTGTAAAAAGGAAATGACTTAGGAAAATGCCCTTATTTTTACAGCTTTTAGTCTCAGGGAAGGCTACAGGTGGCAACACACTTGGTAGATAAAACTTTGGTAGAAAATTCATAGTTTTTCAGGCCTGAAGAGCCAGAGATTCAGGGCAAATTTAGCCACTGGAAAGTGAGAGTGCCATAGAGATGGAGTCCCAAATTCTGTGTATAAACTCTACCCACATCTCTTGCTGACATTGAACCACACATGACAGAACACACTCAAAGCAGACTATTAGCTAAACTTAAAGGAACTGAGGTTTGAGATGCCGTCTCAAAGGCAGAGTTTGCCGTGAGAGTCCAACCAAGTTAAATGTTTTCTAAAATAAAACAATCAACACTCCTTGGAGCAATATAACAGAAAGTACTCTACTAGTAGAAGAAAGGTTGGCAGTTTGAACTCACCTAGAGGTGTCTCAGAAGACAGGCCTGGTGATCTCCTTCCCTAAAGCACAACCTTGAAAACCCTATGGAGCAGTCCTACTCTGCACACATGGGATCACTATGAGTTGGAATTGACTTGACAACAAATAACAACAAGCAACAACAAAATCCAGAGTTTCCACAATGTAACATTCACAATCCAAATAAAATTATTCAATATTTAAACAACTAGGAAAATGTGGCCCATTCTTAGAGGAAAAGACAATCAAGGGATACCAATCTCAAGTGGCCCACATGTTGAAATTATCAAACAAAGACCTTAAAGCAGACATTAAACAATGCTCAGTGATGTGAAGAAAAATATGCTCACAATGAATGAAATGACAGAAAAATCTCAGGAAACAAAGGAAACTAAATAAAAAACAAATGGAACTGCTAAACCTGAAAAAGACAATAACTGAAATAAGATTATTATGGATGGATTTAACAGAATAATGAAGATGAGAGAGGAAATGGTCAGTGAACTTGAAAATAGATCAACAGAAATTATCCAATCTGAAGAACAGAAAGAAAAAAGATTAAAAATAAATAAATAAAACAGTCACAATGGCCCGCGATGAATTAGCAAAACTTCTAACATATGTGTAATTGAAGTTCCAGAAGAAAAGAGAGAGGGCTGGCAGATAAAAGTTCAAGAAAACAGTGATTGAAAAATTCTTAAATTTGGTGAAAAACAAAAATTTACAGTTCAAGAAGCTCAATGATCCTCAAGTAGGATAAATATGAAAAAAAATGCACATAGGTATATTATATGTGCTGAAAATCAATAATAAAATGATCCAAAAAATGACAGATTACATTCAGTGAAACAATGATTTGAATGCCCACTGACTTCTCATCAGAAACAGTGAAACATTTATTTAAAAACATTTTATTTCTTAGAGCAGTTTTGGAAAAATTACACAGAAACTACAGGGTATGGAAGAAATAACATTTTTTTAAAGTGCTGAAAGAAAAAAAATGCCAACCCAGAACTTCATATGTAGCAAAAATATCCTTCAAGGATGAAAGTGAAATAAAGACTTTTTCAGATAAAAGAAAATGAAAAGACCTCCTCACCAGCAGACCTGCACTACTAGAAATGATAAAGGAAATTCTTTAAGTTTATAGGAAATGATAACAGACAGAAACTTGGAAATTCAGAAAGGATTGAAGAGCATCAGAAATGGTGTGTACAGTGGACATGATATGTGCCATGCAGAAACCCCTTCAAGGAATGACTTTTTGTTCCAGCTACTAGGAGCACTGTTGGCAGACAGCCTTCAGCTCTCAGCATCTTCAGGGACTGCCTCAGTTACTTCACCCAAAGCCAGTCCCTTCCCAGCACAGCTCATGTCTAATGACTGAGATGTGACTATAAAGGCCCAGGCTTTTTGATTCAATGCAGGGAATCTATAGGGCCATTCTAGCTCCAGAGCTCCCAGTGGGATCAGATGACAGTGTCAGTGGTTGAGATTGCATGTGGACTTCTCCCTTTGCTCCCTTGTCCTTCTTTCCAGGTATTTTTTCCAAGGGCCTCCCTAATAAACATTCTAAACTCTATCTCTGAGTCTACTTACCGATGAACCTGCAAGAGCTAATAACTCAGAGGAACTGAGATGTTTAAAGAAAATTATTTGCTTCAGAAGTCTTCCATTACTGTTTCAATCCTGAAAATTTTTTATACTGCTTTCCTTAAACACGAATAGAATTTTAGGTGGTTTCTATGTTCTCTGCACATATAAGGCATATAGATTCTAGCTAGAACATCTTTCAAGTTCTTTGCTCAGTTTTAATACATGAACAGTGTCATTTCTTCCTAGGGAGGAAATGAGCTGATTGTGACTATTATAGGAAATTTGTTATATATGAATTCTGTCATAATCACAGATCTGCTCCCTAATCCCAGTCAGGAGTCATTAAGTGTGTGTCAGTGATAAGAATGGCAGAGGGGCAAGAGTATAGTGATAGTTATCGCATTCTAATCACTGTACAGATTTTTTTTCAATAAAACATAACAACAAATGACAATTGGTTTATTTTATTAACTAGCACCGATAACTGAAATACTCATTAATCTGTGAAATCTTTCTTTGGTTCCCATTTTCTTATTGCAATATTCAGCCTATGAGCATCCTTCTATCTAACTTCTCTTACTCCTCAATTTCAGACGACTTTTCTCTCCTACTATTTAAGGTTAAGCACTTCATTTATACCCTATCTCTTGTAGGATCTTGTTCTCAGTTATACAGGAGGAGGAGATAATTATGGCTCCTATGACCCAAATCCAAAAATCTCTAGTGCTTATTCTAAAATTTTTGTCTATGTTTCCTCTCTTTGTGGGATCATCCACTCCATGACTGATTCACAAATCTGGATTGTGCTATATTTCACAGCCCCTATTGGAATTTTCCTCCTAGGTGTCCTCCCTTCTCAACCACCATGTGTTTCTCAGTGGCACCAAGGGGCTTCCTAAAATGGAAACGCAGTGGTAGAAGTCCGTGACTCTTGCTTCAAAATAAATTTTTACTAAGTGCCACTCCCACTCAATAGGTTACTGCTGCCAAGTTATTCTCTTAAACTACAGCTTTATTATATTATTTTCCTGTTCATAAAAAAAAAAAAAAGATGGCTCCCAGTTGCCTACTGCACTATGTCCAGGTTCCTATGGTTAGCTATCAAGGACCCCAGAAATCCAGCCTTATTTCCCACTATCATACAACATACTATCTCTGTTCTCTTAAGTAAAAGTTCCTCCTCTCCCTAAACCACCTTGCCTTTGTTCATGCTACACACCTATCTTAGGCTGGTTCTCTAGAGAAGCAAAACCAATGAAGTTTATGTGTACATCTACAGAGAGATTTATCTGAAGGAAATGACTCACACAGTTGTAGAGGCTGGCAAGTCCCAAATCTGTGAGTCAGGGGTCAGGCTGGAAGCTTCTACTTACATGGTTGCAGGGGCTGGTGGACTGACAATAAATCAGTGGGTCAGATGACAGGCTCCTGGTTCACAGGGCTGCAGAAGCAGGCAAATTCCAGAATCGGCAGGTCAGACAACAGGCTGCTAGCTCAAGTCCCAAGAACTGGAGGTCAGATGATAATGAGCCAGATGCAAGATCCAGAGTGGGACAGAGATTTGCCAAAGCATTCATATATATAATTAATTCAGGCCACACCCTCAAGGAAACAAGGCAGTGACTTAAGTAAGGGTATGACTTAAGTAAAGTTGGTGACTTGAGTAAGGCTGTGCTTTGAGTCATGCCCGTTAGTACTCAAGATACACCCCACACTAATCCTGCCTTATTAGCATATAGAGGTTTAAGATTTAAAACACATAAAATGGAGATAATTATACAATATCACAAAATGGAGGACAACTATATCAGATCACAAAATGAAAGACAATTACACAACACTGGGAATCATGGCCTAGCCAAGCTGACACATAACATTAACCAGCACAGTCCACCTCTTATCAGCTTGGCATCTATACACATCTCCTTCTACATAAAAGACAATTATAAGGTCATACTTGTGCCTAACATGATACATCTAGCAGGTGTACAACAGTAAATGCGCTAGCCCTGTTTACATCTTATATTTTATAAGGGAGGGAAGAAAACAAAAATAATTGCTATGTATATATTTGTATTTTGTTTTTGTTGTTAGGTGCTATCGAGTCGGTTCAGACTCTAAGCGACCCTACGTACAACAGAACGAAACACTGCCCAGTCCTGCACAATCCCCACAATCACTTATATGCTTGAGCCCATTGTTGCAGCCATTGTGTTAATTCATCTCATGGAGGGTCTTCCTCTTTTTCAATGAACGTGTACTTTACCAAGCATGATGTCCTTCTCCAGGGACTGATCCCTCCTGATAACTTGTCCAAAGTCTGTGAGACGTAGTCTCGCCATCCTTGCTTCTAAGAATCATTTCGGTTGTACTTCTTCTTCCAAGACAGATTTTTTCATTCTTTTGGCAGTCCATTGCATATTCAATATTCTTCACCAGCAACACAATTCAAAGGCATCAATTCTTCTTCGGTCTTCCTTATTCATCACCCAGCTTTTGCATGGAATATATTTATATATATACATATATATATGCACACATACACATAATGAAACAAGGAAGAAATACTCACAATTACAGTCCTCATTTCTGCAACTGGTCATGTGGTAGTAACTAGTATTTAGAACTACCTTCTTTCACCTCTCTTTCCATAATCCCTTTACCTTCAGCAAGCACCTTAGCTGGTCATGGTTTTTTGCCTGACGGGGTGACCCAAACCTTCATTCTTGAAGCACTTGTGTCGGAAGGTTGTAGTTTTCCATTGGGAGCCCTGGTGGCATAGTGATTAACAGTTTTGCTACTAACCAAAAGGTCAGTAGTTCAAATTCATCAGCCGCTCCTTGAAAACTCTATGGGGCAGTTCTACTCTGCCCTATAGGGTCGTTATGAGTCAGAATCAACTCAATGGCAATGGTTTTCGGGTTTTTTAGTTTTCCTTTGACTTTAATCACAGGGCGTGGTAGTGCTAAGAGACACCCTAAGGGATCTCCCATATTCCAGATACGCTCTTCCTTACCTCCATTATGCAACATCACTCTGATTTCTACAAGATCAGTTCAATATTGTACCAATCATTCCAGACTATATTGTAACTCCCTTCTTTGCCTGTTGATCCAGAGGCATGAGGAGCACAAAGTGGCCGGGCGGCATTCTTAACATCCAGTTCAATGGAATCTGTATTGTGTCTCCATGTGGGAGCATTTTGCCCTTTGAAATTAAGACCTCTAGCCATCCAGAGCATAGGGTTGCAGGGACAGGAAGCAAAAAATTTGCGAGTGGGTCATAAGGGGTAATAGTAAGTGGTGCCACTCCCATTTCCACCCCTTGATTCCGGGACCCATGAATCTTGGCTATGGGAGAAACAGAACCATATATTGGATGCTGTTTTAGAGCATATAGAGCCTCCTGGAGAACACTGTCCCAACCCTGTGAAGTATTGCCACCTAGCTGGTGCCGTAATTGTGTCTTTAGAATGCCATTCCATTGTTCTATCAAGCCAGCTGCTTCAGTATGATGGGGAACATAGTAAGACCAGTGAATTCCATGAGCATGGGACATTGCTGTACTTCATTTGCTGTGAAGTAAGTCCCTTAGTCTGAGGCAATGCTGTGTGGGATACCATGACAGTGGATAAGGCATTCTGTGAGTCCACAGATGATAGTTTTGGCAGAAGCATTGTATGCAGGGAAAGCAAATCCACATCCAGAGTAAGTGTCTATTCCAGTAAGAACAAAACTGCTTTTCCCATGATGGAAGTGGTCCAATTAATCAACCTACCACCAGGTGGCTGGCTGTTCACCCCAAGGAATGGAGACATATTGGAGACTCAGTGTTGGTCTCTGCTGTTGGCAGATTGGGCACTCAGCAGTGGCTGTAGACAATTAGGCCATGGTGAGTGGAAGTCCATGTTGCTGAGCCCATACATAACCTCCATCCTTGCCACCATGGACACTTTGTTCATGAGCCCATTGGGCAATGACAGGAGAGGCTAGAGAAAGAGGATGAGTGGTTTCTACAAACACACCTTCCTATCCACTTGATTGTTAAAATCCTCCCCTGCTGAGGTCACCCTTTGGTGAGCATTCACATGAGACACAAATATCTTCAGTTCTTTGGCCCATTCGGAGAGGTCTATCCACATACCTCTTCCCATACATCCTTGTCTCTGATTTTTCAGTCATGTTCCTTCCAAGTCGCTGCCTATCCAGCCAAACAGTTGGCCACAACCCATGAATCAGTATACAATCGTGCATCTGGCCATTCCTCTTCCCAGGCAAAGTGAACAACCATGTGCACTGCTCAAATTTCTGCCCATTGGGAGGATTTCCCTTCACCACTGTCCTTCAGAGAGGTCCCAGAAAGGGGCTGCAGTGCTGCCGCTGTTCACTTTTGAATGGTGCTTGTATATCACACAGAATCATCTGTAAACCAGGCATGAGTTTTCTCTTCCTCAGTCAACTGATCACAAGGAACACCCCATGAGGCCATAAGTGCAGATTGAAAGAGAGCAGGTAATGTGGAGGGCAGGAGTGAAGACCGTGGGTATTTGGGCTACTTTCTCATGCAACTTACTTGTGCCTTCAGGTCCTGCTCAAGCCCGATCTTATATATATCACCTCCATTTAATGATGGAGTGCGCTGTGCACATCCAACTTTATGACTCTGTGAGTCAGACAACACCCAGTTCACGGTGGGCAACTCAGGCCGTGTGGTGACTTGGTGGCCCATGGTTAAGCGTTCAGTCTCTA
>NW_004443962.1:21292825-21300729 GCF_000243295.1 Trichechus manatus latirostris | reverse complement strand
ATCAAGGTCCCTGCAGACTAAATTATGACATAGGGCTGGAGAGTTGATATACCCCTGACGTAGGACAGTGAGGTATATTTCTGGCCTTGCCAGCTGAAGGCAAACTGCTTCTGGGATTCCTTTGAAATCAGAATCGAGAAAAAGACATTGGCCAGATCAGTAGCTGCATACCAGGTACCAGGAGAAGTATTAATTAGCTCAAGGAATGAAACTACATCTGGAACGGCAGCTGCAATTGTCATCACCTGGTTACATTACAATAATTCGCTGTCATTCTCCAAGATCCATCTGTTTTTTTGCACCAGCCAAATAGGTGAGTTGAATGAGGCATGGGGGGAGTCACCACCCCTGCATCCTTCAAGTCCTTGCTGGTGGCACTAATCTTTGCAACCCCTCCAGGAATACAGTAGTGCTTTTGGTTTACTATTTTCCTAGGTAGGGACAATTCTAATGATTTTCACTTGGCTTTTCTTAACATAATAGCCCTTACTCCACATCTCTGGGATCCAATGTGGGGGTTCTTCCAGTTGTTGAATATGTCTATTCCAATTATGTATTCTAGCACTGGGGAAATCACTACAGGATGGGTTCTGGGCCCCACTGGACCCACTGAGACAGACATGAGCTAAGACTCCATTAATAACCTGACCTCCATATGCCCCTACTCTGACTAGTGGGCCACAGTGATGTTTTGGGCCTCCAGGAATTAGTGTCAGTTCAGAGCCAGTATCCAGTAATACTCAAAAAGTCTGAGTATTTCCTTTTCCTCAATGAACAGTCACTCTCATAAAAGGCTGTAGATCCCTTTGGGGAAGGCTGGGAGAAAGATTAACAGTATAAATTTCTGGCAGTGCAATGGGGTCCTTCCTCATTGGGACCTGGCCTCCGCTTCATTCAAGGGGTTGTAGATCTGTAAACTGGCTCAAGTCTGGGAATTGATTGAGGGACCATGACTCTTTATTCTGGAGATTCAAGTTAGACTGCCATTCACTTGACCAAAAATTCTTCCGCTTGTACAGATCAAATAAATGTTTAGTAGATTTCCCATCTATTTCATACCTAGGGACACCATGACTAAGTAGCCAATGTCATAAGTCCATACAAGTCAGACTATTTTGATTACTGCTTTGACTCTGCTGCCTGTTATGGTAGCCATGCCTACCTTGTCTTTGTCAATTAAGTGCTGCCATTTGGCCTCACCACCATGGGGTCCAATCAGTCCTACTGTAGTTAGGTGTCTTAATTCAGTTAGGGCAGTTCCCACTGTCAAATCTGACTTACATAAAATAGCAATCACAGCAGTCTTCAAGGATGCTTGGGCTCCCTTCACAAATTTTTTTCTCACTGTTGTGGTAAAAGGTGTGTCCTCTGGGTACTCCATGTGTGAGTCTGTGGGTCTAACCTGATAAATCCACTCTAACATGCCAATTTCCCTAAGCCTTTGGATACCTTCTTCTACAGTATACCAAAGCAGGTCTGGTACTTCAACTTGATTTAGTGTAGGCACTAAGTAATCCATGCTTTAGCAAACAAACTAAATAAACAATTAGACCCTTGTCTGTCCTCTCCAGCTGAAATATTGAATGAAGGATCTGTGCTTGGTAGGCCCGTATCAATAAACTCAGACTGATCCAATTTTATATTCCTTGCACTCTTATCCCATACACTTCATAGCCATTCCCACATATATTCCCCAGGTTTCTGTTTGTATATGTTAGAAAAATCAAGCAGTTCTTTTGGAGTATAGCATACTTCCTTCTAGATCACACTTTGTATTTCACATTTTGAGGCTCACTGGGACTTAAGTCTAGTTATAGGTCTAGAAGCAAAAATGGGTGGTGGGGTGGGTCCTGGAAACATTCAGCAATGTCTTGTATGGCATCTGCCTGAGATGATGCCCTGGCAGAGCTGGGTCAATCTCATCAAATGGTGGTGGGAGGGATAATGGTGACAAAGGTGGAATAATCTCTTCAGATGGGAGGGGTGGTGCTGTTGGCAGGAGTGATTCAGTGGGATTTAGAGGTTTGGTGTCCCCAGTTTCCTGACTATCTGCCCCTATGTCCCCATCCCAAGTTTCAGGATCCCATTTCTTCCTTCTCAATGCCCTCACTTTAACTTCAGACACCATTGAAGGATGAGAATTCAATTGGCCTTGTAACTCAGCCACTCTTATGATAAGACTCTGGGTTTGGTTTTTGGCAATATCAGCTCTGTGACTACAAGAAACAAGGCTTTCTTTAGGGCACAATTGGCCGCTTTCAGATCTTTTATGTGGTACTTGAACTGTGACTCTGAAGTTCTGAGCTCATCTCCTTTTTTTGACCACTTCATCTAGCGAAAGGAGGACCAACCAGTTTCCTTATACTTCTCATTCTGACAGGATTATAGAAAAGTATCCCATTGCAATCACCTGTAACCTTGAGTTTCACAAATATTTGATCTATTGGTGGTGATATTTTGCTTATTTCTACTGCCATCTCACACCACGGATTAGCAGTGCCCTCTTTACTACTGGAGGCAGAGTCATCAATGCCTTTAAGACTAGCCAGACTTTAGAACCAATTTAGAAAACTCATTTTTACAATTTTGTTTCTCTAGAACCACCCTCAGTACCAAATATCTTAGGCTGGGTTCTCTCGAGAAGCAAAACCAATGAAGCATATGTATATAAAGAGAGATTTATCTCAAGGAAATGGTTCACATGGTCACAGAGGCTGGCAAGTCCCAAATCCGTGAGACATGGGCAGGCTGGAGGGTTCTCCTGACTCAATTGGTTGCAGGAGCTGATGGACCCACAAGTGGCAGGTCAGATGACAGGCTATTGGCTCACTGGGCTGCCAAAACCAAAAACCCAAAGCCATTGCCGTCGAGTCAATTCCAACAAATCCCAGAATCAGCAGGTCAGACAAGAGGCTGCTAGCTCAAGTCCCAAGAACCAGAGGTCATAATGAGCCAGATATAAGATCCAGAGTGAGAAAGAGTTTTGCCAGAGCATCCATATATATAATTAATTCAGGGCACACCCTCAAGGAAACTCCCTTTACATCAGATAAGGTGGTGAAAGGCGGTGACTTAAACAAGGGTGTGATTTGAGTAAAGATGGTGACTTGAGTAAGGGTGTGACTTGAGTAATGCTGTGCCTTGAGTCATGCCCTTTAGTACTCAAGATACACCCCACATTAATCCTGCCTCATTAGTATATAGAGGTTTAAGATTTACAACACATAAAATGGAGGATAATTATACAATACTACAAAATGGAAGACAATTACATAGTACTGGAAATCATGGCCTAAACAAGCAGACACATAACCTTAACCAGCACAACACCCCTCCTCCCAATCTATTCAAATCCATCATTCAAAGCCCAGCTTAAGACCTATTTACCTCCATAAAGCTTTCAACAACTCCAACTCACGGTAATTTCCTCCATCTTTGAATTACTAATCTGTGAACTTCTAGGTTCATAAACAATTTTAAGCTTTATTAATTTTAAATGTCCTTCAATCATTTCTTCATAGCTTCATCTCCCTAATTTAGATTGCTAAAAACATTAAGGCACTTTTCTCCCACACACCACACCTCCTCCCCTCCACATACACTCACTGCTCTCAGGAAGTACTGTCGATTAATTTATTAATTGCTTAAGCAAGGAAGTCTATCACACACTAGAAAAGGAAGTTCGGTCTGCAATTAATTAGGACAAACCCTTCTTTTTTGCAATTGCTTTTTATCTCTTTTTCATCATTCCTAGCCTCTCTCGAGTTTGACCTTTTCCTCTTGTTGCTGCCTGCCCCCTAATGGAAGATAATAATAAATAAGTTAAAATTAGCCTGGGGGGTGGGGGGGAGTAGAGGGTTCCTTTACTATAACCCATAACCTCAATTTCAGTTCCTCAAGTAACTGTTATAAAAGATAAAATCATTTTAATTGGAATAGCAAAATATAATTTGAACACACACACAAAAAATATAGAAACATTAGGACTAAAAGTAGGAGGAAGAAGGAGCATGGGGAGGGGAGAGTGTGAGAGAAAGGGACCAAGCACAGAGTGGAGGAACTTTGCTCTGAAGTAGACAGTTTAGATTGTTTTCGTCTCTTACATATTTTTTTTAAATAAGCCTTGCCTACCACTACCACATTGCTGGAAGTTATAAGTAAGTAAGCAAACAAAAAAGTAAATAGAAAAAAATGTTATGTTTTATAAGGAAGTAATTAGCTCTTTTGCTCTTTTGGGAATTCATCTTATAAAAAGATAGATTTCTATTTGGCAGTATTAGTAATTAAGACATAAGGTCATTGTCCCAAAAGGTTTGTTTCTCATTATTTTAGATCATTTCATGTTGAATTTACGAGGCCAAATCACTGCACATAAAGTAATTTGCTTTTTATATCTTGATCCTAAACATCTCGATAACCTATAATGATAAAAGCACAAACTTCAGAGTTTGATATATGTAGTATCTCCTAGTTATGCTCAGAAACAGTTTTAAAATTCAAACCGTTAAACCTAGTGCAGTTTTCCATAGACAGACAGTTCCTGGTGTAACTGGGTTCCCTGCCATCTCGGGTGCTGCACAGGTCTGTGTAAGAACTGTCTTCAAGAATATCCCAACTACTGAAAGATTCAGATAACTTGATTTTTTTCTTACATGAGTAAATAGTCCATCTAAGTTTATTTCCATTTTTTATTTCCACTTTGTTTCCATTTAAATGAGTAAATAGTCCATTTAAGTTTACAACTGAGTATTGGCTTCACTTTGGCTCAGTGGTTTTATGAGTAATGGTGCTCTTTAGTGAAAAGCATAATGGCTAAATATTGAGGAAACCTGCCTACTCAGATTTCATGATGCCTCCTGAGGTATATTATCACTAGGTGTGACTCTGCCAGTAACAGTAATATAACCTTGAACAAATCATTCTACTATCTAAGCCTCTATTTGTACCTTTGTAAAATGGAGAAATATCTTCCATGCCTACTTCACTGGGTTGCTGTGCAGATCCAGGTAGAAAAAGTTATATGAAAATTCTCCAGGGAAAGTTCCAGTAACAGAGTATGGTTATTTTTCCTGTGCTCACTATTAACAATACCGTGTGGGAAACAGATTTTTTAGGGGAAGATAGACAGTGTTTTAAACAACTGTTCGTATGAGGAAAAAAATATCTTTTCCTCATTCAGTTTTCAAATTATATAATTAAAACTAACTCTACTGTTCCCTTGCAGCTGTTCCCATCTACTAAAAGTGAAACCTGAAAACTCCCTCCCACATCAACTCCCACCATCCCTCTATGGTGAAACCGGAACGCCCCCTCTCCCCAGTAGCTCCAAGTTTATACAACTCCTACAGGCGCCTAGACCTTGCGAGTGTGTGCACTAATCCAGAGGGTCTCTCTCACAGCCCACACACCTCACAGATAAACACAGACACCCCGCAGCCACATCACTGTAAGTGCACTAGATGAAACAATCATCTAGTCATAGAAACGGATTCCTAATCTATACTATTAACAATGTCGACCTAAATAGGTTAGGATTATCATTTAAAATAAAAGCAAGGGAGAAGGTAAAGAGAATTCAGATGACTTGAATTGCTACTAGTATTTATTAATGTATCCTGCCTTGGCCAAAAAATGGGAGAGAGATGAGGACATGAGCAGTGAAGTGAATTACAGAGATGCATGTACCATACAGGAGCCCTGTGGCACAAGGCTGCTAACCAAAAGGTCAGCAGTTCAAACCCACCAGTGGCTCGAGGGGAGAAAGATGTAGTAGTCAGCTTCTGTAAAGATTTACAGCCTTGGAAATCCTATGGGGCAGTTCTACTCTTTCCTATAGGTTGCTGTGAGTGAGAACAGATTTGACAGCAGTGGGTTTTTTTTTTTTTTTTTTGGTTTATATACTGTACAGGATACAAAGTAAAATAAGGAAATGGTGACAAAGAAGAAAGTAAAGGTAATAAACTAAAATAAATCTCAGAGTAACCCCCATATCTACGATTACAATGACCTTGCACTGCTCCGTAAGAAAGGTAAACAAAACTCAGGAATAGCCAAGACCAGGCTTCTCACCAGTCTTTCTCTGCCACGCTCCCAAAGAGAAGTCGAACTTACCAGCCATTAAGAAGACAGTCAAAATCAGTAGCAGCCCCAGGTCAGAAGTTCTCCGAGTGCAGAGCATTTCTGTTTTCTCTCTTCCTGCCCTTCACTCAGCACTTTCCCTCCACACAGGTGGAGAAGGATCTGCGGACACGGGGAGGCTCTCTCTGGTGACTCCCACTTCTCTGTGCTGGGTCTTCATAGCCTGTCAGCAGCGGGCACTCCTTTCTCCTATCCGCTTCCTTCCACTCTGTGTGTTGTAGCCTGATTAGCAAGCTGGCACAGAAGAGGCCCTTCTCTGGAACCTGACCTAGCAATAGATTTCCTGTACAAAGCACTGAAGCAAAGACGGAGGAAGCGGATTGACTGAGCTATCTTTCAGCTCACTGGTCCTCCTCTCACTTCTACCTTGCACAGATAAACTTTACTGTAAAGCACTGAACTACCCAGGATAAACGGATTTGTCTAAACTTGGATTAAGGCAAACAGGATATTTTTCGTTTTTTCACCAATCCATCAAATTTCCCAGTCATGATCATTTTTAGCAGCTTTTCCCATGTTGAAACACTGTACAGCCTTAGTAATAAAGTCTAGAATAAAATGTTTTTCCTTGAGTCTTCTTGTGTGAAATTGCTGTCTATAATGGAAGTCAACACACTCCTCCAGAAGCATCATACGTTTATTAGTTTCCTATTGCTGCTGTTAAAAACTGCCACAAACTTAGTGACTTAAAACAATGTACATTATCTTACCATTCTGAGGGTCAGAAATTTGAAATGGGTCTTGTGGGCTGCATTTCTTCTGGAGGCTCCAGGGGAAAATCCATTCCTTGACATGTCCAGCTTCTAGAGGCCAATGGCATTCCTTGGCTCCTGGCTGCATCCTTCCAGCTTTCGCTCCATCGTCAAATCTGATTCTGACCCTCCTGCCTCACTGTAATAAGAACCCTTGTGATTACATCAGTTCTACCAGGATAAATCTTTAATCTAGTCATATCTGCAAAGCCCCTTTTGCCATGTAAGGTAATATATTCACAGGTTCCAGGGATGAGGACATAGACATGTTGGGGACCATTATTTTGTCTACTACAGTAAGTATTCAGTAATTACTACCATTCACTTTCACCTCTGAAGAGCCAGGCTATTTTACAAATTGCAAATAAACACCCATCTTCAGTTGCCACACAGCTGGAATTCAGACTTACCAGAAACACTCAGTCTTAATGTTGCTAGTTAATATGCATTCAGATATGTTTGGGAGAAAAAAATCCTCCGTGTGCTAAGAATTTCCAGCCCCAAAGCAAAACTCTCCAGGAAGAGGAAGAAAAACTTGCAAACAGGAAAAAGATTTAAAAACATTCATTTTTTTTCTTTTAAGTTAGCAGTTCCATCTTCCCTCTTGCCCAATATTAAAATATTTTTTCCTCCTCCTTCTCAAGCTTTACTTCCAACGAATCTATTTGACTAAACAGTGATCCTTGGGGGGGACAGTCTACTTGAGGTTATAAGCTATGTGACAATAAGTGGACTATGACAAAAAGGACTTCTCTTCTAATATTATACTAGGTATTGGGAAAATCAGTAAGAAAATTTTTAAAATATAACACTCTGGTTTCCACCACATAGAGGTTAAGATACAGAATAGTTAAGACAGTGGGTTTTAGCAACAGGTAGACCTAGGGTGGTGTTTAAGCTGTGAAATTACTAGTGCAATGATGCTGGCAAGTTTCTCAATCAAGTTTGTAACTTGCTTTTCTCACTTAAGATTACAGGTAAGGGTTTTCTCATGTCCTCAGAAAACTTCATGAT
>NW_004443962.1:21287925-21291417 GCF_000243295.1 Trichechus manatus latirostris | reverse complement strand
GAGGGACTGGGCCCTCCTGATAACATGTCCAAAGTATGTGAGACGAAGTTTTGCCATCCTCGCTTCCAAGGAGCATTCCTCTAAGGAGCATTCTGTACTTCTTCTAAGACAGATTTGTTCATTCTTCTGACAGTCCATTGCATGTTCAATATTCTTCACCAACACCATTAATTCAAATGCATCAATTCTTCTTTGGTCTTTCTTATTCATTGTCCAGCTTTTGTACCTGTAAACCTGTAAGTTGGAGCTCTGTAAGCCATAATTAAGTAGCCCCCAAATTGCCCTGACAATTCATCCAAAAATTCATTAATTTGTCTATACATGCTTGTTGAACTAAACTTTTTCCAGTCAGGTACATTTCTTTGTCTCCAGTGTCAGATTCAGGCTTAGCCACAGCCTGAACCAGTTAAGAAAAAGACACTGCAGTCTTGCACTTGAGACCCCTCCCCATTACTGAGAAGCTATGCATGAATCTTTCATACTACTGTTCAAACTATATGGACATTGGTTCCTGATCCCTTGTTACCTGGACCCTTTGTTCTTCAGTACCAGAGCCTGCTCCTTCACCTCCTGGATTCGGACCTTGGCTGCCTAGAACTCTAGTACCTGCCTGCCCGTCCTACTTTGCTGAATTTTCTGGACACGTATCCTTGCAAAAATGAGCCAATAGCTACTTACCTTATCATCTTTACTTTGAGTAGCCTCTCTAGCTTATACATCTGGCCTGACTTGCTCTTCCATACAGACACACATACAGGTATGCATGCACAGATACACACACACACACTCACAAACACACTAGCTAAGCTCTTAGCCCCAGTTCCGTCAATCTACCCTGTCCTACTTCTACCCAAGTACTAATGTAACAACTTCTCAGAGGTGGAAGAGCAAAGTTCAATGGTGTGAAGAATTTCAAGGGACTCACGTGCTCCCAAGGCTGTATGGAGTCCTTATACAGCTCCTACACTCTTGTAAAATACACGTGCTCCTCCTATTAGAGAACTGCAATTTCCCCAGCAGCCTTAGCATCCACCTGCACTGTGGAGGCAAAATCAGTGGTCCACAACAGTCTACCCTTTATCATACTTCTACCTGCCACCAAGGAGCAATGGTTAGGAATTTGAATCTAACTGGTTATAGCAGACGTACTAATTGAACATATCTCTATTTCCCAATTCACCTCTCTGCAATCTTCTGATAATTCACCTGCAATCCTGGATCTTCCTCTTTGCACAATCATTAAATGGACTGACCAGTAACTTAGAAGAGTCTCACAAAATGTGTATTTTTATTTTTTATACCCTACCATTACATTGATATTTACCTTGAAATTTTTCCTTCGAAGTTTATAAAAAACATATCGCATGAGACTTAATCATTATTTTTCAATATACAAACAGTCCCCGGGTTACAATGTCCGACTTACAGACAACTCATACTTAAGAACAGACTGCCATTAAGCCCACTGTATTAAAAATTGAGTTAAGTACATACAATGGTTCATAATAATGAATGCACGTGCTATTTGGTGACACTCATGAAAACACTGCGCAGTTTGGAAGTGTTTCTTAAGTGTTTTACATGCATAGAAAGGTAAAATATATACTATATACTAAGACAAACATTTGACTAACACTAAATAAGAACCACATGTACCTGTTCTGACTTACCTACAAATTGGACTTAAAGACAGACTTAGGAACGGATTTCATTCATAACCCGGGAACTGCCTATATATACAGATTATGCAAATAAAAATTTAGAAATAGATGTTTGAAAATGAAATATGCGTGCAACATCAAATAAACAAGCAAAATTAGAGCAGAGGAATTAGTAACCACATTTTATACCTTACATTTTGCTAATATAATTCCTAGACCTCACTGGCCACATCAATAGTAAATAACATTTGTCAAGCCAGGCCCTGTTCTAAGCACTTTATAAATATCACCTCATTTAATACTCTCAACAATCCTATGAAGAAAATGTCATTATTGTCCCCATTTTACGGCTGAAGTAACTGAGGCTGGAGAGCTTAAGCAAATTATCCAAAGTCACACAGCTAGTAAGTGGTGGAGTTAGGATTCAAGCCCAAGAAATCTTACTACAAAATCTATCTCTTGGCTATGTAACTACCCACTTTTTAACTCTGTCTTTTCTCCCAATACATCCCTCACATTCCTAACCCTTCCTAAAACTATTCATCTATTCACTGGCTCTCTGGTCCAGTTGGTCACCATTACAGTTTCATAGTTTCTATTTACATTAAAGTCACTCTCTGCTGCCCCCTGGAGATAATTTGGTGAAACTAATGCTAATGGTTTCATAAATTTATTTAGCAAATTCAACAACAGCTACACTTTGATATTTTGATCACAAAGTATGTTAACATGCCTTAAAATCTTATGTTTAATTTACATTTTTAGAAACTAGTTAAACATAACACATGACTACCTGATATATAGTATAGATGTTATGTTGGTATTAAGAAATATTATCGAAAAGAACAGTAATGATGGCTTAAGAAAAACTGTAAAAAGAGATGGATGAATGAATGGAAGGCTAAATAGAAGACAGACTCCATGCCTTGTTCCAGAGAAATGTGCAGTGGATTGTTATAGGTTGAGTATTCTGGGAAGCAAACTCTGAGATGGAATTTACTATGAAGGATGTTTATTAAGGAGTAATCTCGAATTATCACTTGTGGAAAAGAAGGAAGAGAAACAGGTGTGGGCAGAGGGAGAAGTCAAACTGCCAAGCTGGTGTACATCAGCTTCAGCTAACCCTATGGGGAGTTCTGGAGACAGAATAGTCCTTCAGAGTTGTCCTCTACTGGGCTGAAATGGCCAAATCTTTATACTCCGGCAAGTATCAGTCATTGGATATAGGCAGTCCCAGGAAGGGGCATGATGACCTTGGAAGAAGCAATCCACACAGGAGCTGACCCCCAAATGCTGTTTGCTGGCACTGCTCTTAACTCTAGAGCAACAAATCCCTCATTAAAGGGATCAGGCAATACCTCTCAGTGTCTGCCATGTGGGTAAGTGTCGGAAAATATTCTACACTAACCCTGGTCTTAAATATAATGGTATTCCAGTCAACCAATTGCCTTCAGTTCCCAAGGAACCAAATAATGGATATAAATTTTGTTGAAAATTTAGCCTTGGAGGAGCTCTACATTAAGGTATTTCCTACTTTGGAGGCAGTTACATTATTTTCATCTGTGAGTGACAACTATGAAGTCCATAAGACACAGAAATGAATGGAAAAGAATGAAAAGTCCAGTCTTATGCCTTGCCTAAAAACTAACATCAAGGCAAAGCATTCTGATAAAAGATAGATGTCATCTGATTTCCAAAAAACCCCAGCTACTTGAGTCAAGAAGAGACAGAGCAAAATGGGATTATCTTAAATGCCTCAGCTGGTATTAAATTAATAAATTATTTCTGAATATCTTTCTAGTGCAAGAATATGAAACATGAAAATCGTATC
>NW_004443962.1:21282370-21287096 GCF_000243295.1 Trichechus manatus latirostris | reverse complement strand
GTATAAAAAACAGTATTTTAAAGGCTCTGATAATTCCAATATTCGGAATTGCTTGGATAAATCTCTATCATCTATGTTTCTGATGGTTTTTGTGTGATGTTTTACTGCCTAATGTACCAGGAATTGTGTTTTTGTTTTTTTTTAATGTAGAAATAATTGGAAGCCCTCAGTGATTTTATCTTCTTTCAGAGAGGGTTTTGTTTTAATTGGTGATCCTGTTTGACCATTTGATTCAGGTAGTATACATTAAATTTTTTTATTGTAAAGGTATTTTTTACCTTTTGTAGTTAGTAAGGTTAAAAAAAGGGGAGGGGGAGGGGTCAATACCTTGAGACTGTAAAATATCCTGTTACCAAAAATCTTTCATCCAATGATTGAGCAACTATTGATGATCAGAGAGGATTTTCATTTCCTTCTGCTAGGCATATGTGAACATTAGTAATCTGGGAACCCTTTAATCCAACTTCAAGGATTAAGATTTTTCTGGGCCTCACAGATGACTCAAGAGCTAGGTTGCAATTTATGTGAGGAGTGGTTTTAATGTTCTCATGACCAGGATGTAGCCCTTCAAGGGATGTACAAGCACTTCCATTCTTACACTCTTTGCAGGCCCTAAACTACAACTCTCCCTCTCTCCTTCTTCCCATCCCAAGAGACTGTTAAAAGCACTGCTTAACCTTTCAGGCAGCCCTTCTAGACCAGCAAATAAACATCTTCAGGGCAAAAGTAGCTCCAAGTGCTATGCTCATAAATCTGTATTTTCTTATTTTTGAATCTTGACCAGGTAATTCTTCATTGTCTTGCTAAATCTCTGATGCCTTCAAGCAGATTTGTTCTTATGTCTAGCTTTTCTACTTGTCTTCATTGGGAGGGTTGGTCTCAATTTCTTAGTCAGCCATTATCTGATGAAGTCCCATTCTTTGATTTTTCACTTTTCCTCATCTTTCACAATCCATCAGCAAGTCTTTTTGGTTCCTCTTCTAAAATATTTCCTGAACTCGACCATTTCACACAACCTCTACTGTACTGAGTTAGAAAAAAGTAGATGAAGTTATGAATTCAAAAGCATGGTTTTTAAAAATAAATCAGTACATCATTTTAACTTCTGCATAGCAGCAAAAAGGTAATCAGATAGTAGAAGCTGAAAAATCCTGTGTTTGGTGGCTGCTCCATTTTATCACAACTTTCTACAATCTGTTCTATTAAAATCTTTATTTTAGTCACTTGTAGAATTGATTATGTTAACGAAGCATTAAATCTCAGAATTCCATGCATGAAATTCAAGAATTTTAAAAGTCAGAAGTCCTACATTAAGATTTTTTCCTTGAGATAATTTATGCTGATTTAACATCTATCTAAATTATTTCTGTGACTATTTTCCTATTGGTGAGCTTTCTTCCTTGCATACTTTAACTCTTTTTATCTATCTAAAATGCTACCAATAATTTTGGAGCAATATAATAGGATTTGAAAGTGTTTCTAAGGGAATTTTCTGAAGACTACTGTTACGATTAGCTCACCTTGGGAAAAGAAGTAAGGATCGTGAAAGTGTTGAAAATGTTTAGATGATGAACAATCTGTATTGCAAAAAGAAAGTAGGTAAAATCTTTTTTTGATTTAGTGTTGCTATATTTTACTTGACCGAACATGATAAAGCGATTAAACCTATAAGAAGTGGTACCCTGCTTCTAATGAATTTGTCGTACAGGTGAAACGAATTGTAAGTGTGTTCCTCCTGGTCATGCAGCAACCTCAGGGAAAATGAAGAAAGGAGAAGCTAGCTCTACAAGTTGATCTATGAAACTTTTTCAAAGTGAGAACCCCAGAACCAATGTCAGAAGGACCACAAATAGCCAAGCCTCAGTCTTCAAAACAAATTGCTATTACAATATCTATTGCTAGACATATCTGTTCAGAGGGAGGACCTAGACCATGAGAATACTTTAGGAAATAATTTTTGGAGAAAGATGGAGGCAGCAGTGTGAAGGGTAGGCTAACTCTGTCTTTGTCCATTACACATGTATTAAATAAGTCTCAGTTTTAAGATAATGTATTTTCTGATGACTTAAATTTGGCTTGCTGATATTAGGGTCAGGAAAAGAGGGTAACAAACTGCTAATACTGTTAAGAGAGTTAAGTTTTCTTAGGAATATGACACCAGGACATAAGGGAAAGAGGGAGGCAGGAGAACAGAGTCAGAGACAGATTTAGAGATACTACACTGCTGGTTTTGAAGATGGAGAAAGGGGTCATGAGCCAAGGAATGCAGGCAGCCTCCAGGAACTGGAAAAGAGAAAGAAACGAGCTCTCCCCTAGAGCCTCCAGAAGGAGCAGAGCCCTGTCAACACCTTTAGCCCTATGAGAGCCATTTCAGACTTCTGACCCCTAAAACTGTCGAATAAATTTGTGTTGTTCTAAATCACTAAGTGTGTGGTACTTTGTTACCGCAGCAATGGGAAACTGATATACCATTTCACCACTGTTGCACTTGCATGTTGTTGTTGTTAAATGTCTGGAGTTGGTTCCAACTCATAGTGGCCCTATGTCCAACGCAACAAAACGTTGCCCCATCCTGTGCCATCCTCACAATCGTTGCTATGTTCGAGCCCATGGTTGCAACCACTGTGTCTCGTCGAGGGTCTCCCTGTTTTTCGCTGACCCTCTACCTTACCAAGCATGATGTCCTTCTCCAGGGATTGGTCCCTCCTGATAACATGTCCAATGTATGTGAGATGAAGCACTCTGGCTGTACTTCTTCAGCAAATGAAGGTCCCAAAAGCTTGACTCCAGCCATGTCATTAAGGTCAACCTTCTTTGAGGAAGCAGCTCTTCCCCAGTCATATTTTCAGTGCCTTCCAACCTGAGGGGCTCATCTTCTGGTACTATATCAATGTTCTGCTAATATTCATAAGGTTTTCTGTCAGTTTGTCATACTATGGAGGCTTGCATGTTGCTGTAATGCTGGAAGCTATGACACCAATATTTCAAATACCAGCAGGGTCACCCATTGTGGGCAGGTTTCAGCAGAGCTTGCAGACTGAGACGGACTAGGAAGAAGGACTGTGTACTTCTGAAAAAATTGGCCAGTGAAAACCTTATGAATAACCTTATGCACTTGTATAGTCTTCCACAATTTGTACAAAGGTCCACTATGGTTTTCTTTTATTATTCTCTTCCTTTACCAGGCACACCCCTAATATTTGTGGGGCCCAGGCAAGAGTGCAGATGTAGACCAACATGTCTGTCTAAATATTTAAAAGTTATAAATCAAGGTAACAAATTGTTAAATAAAATGTGTTCTATCCTCCAACCTTAACAACTATACCTTCAAAATAAAATAAATGTAAATCTACATTTTATATAAGACCAAATGTTTGAATTTCAAAGATGACTGGATTCAGTTATTATTATGCATATCTGGGTGTTCTCTTGATGGGTCATCTATGTTTGGAAGAGTCATAAAACATATATAATTCATAAATCATTATATATTTTATGCCATAATCTTTTTCTTGCTTTTACACAATTCAGTTTTCCCTTTCAGTAAATTAACTATTCATATGCTGTTATGGATTGAATTGTGTCCCCCAAAAACATGAGTTGTAAATCCTAGCCTGTATGCCTGTGGTTATAATCCCATTTGGGAATGGGTTGTCTTTGCTATGTTAATGAGACAGGATTAGTGTAGGGTTACAGGAGATTGAGGCAATCTCTTTTGAGATATAAAAGAGATTAAACAAGCATAAGAGAAGCAGAGATAGGAGAAGAGAGATGCCAAGCCACACGAAGATTACCCGGGAGCAGAAGCTCAGAAGAAACAAGGACCTTCCTCCGAACCGGCAGAGAGAGAAAGCCTTTCCCTAAAGTAGGCACCCTGAATTTGGACTTCTAGCCTCCTAAACTATGAGAAAAAGAATTTCTGTTTGTTAAAGCCGCCTACTTGCGGTATTTCTGTTATAGCAGCACTAGATAACTAAGACATATGCTTTACCTAGTCTTTTCTTTTTCTACTTGGGTTAACTATATTTTTTGATGATATAATAAAGTTCCTTATATTCTACATATTAATCCTCTCAACTGCCATGTGGCTTAGCCCCACCTCATCTGGCTGCTTTCCATAAATATTTTGGAAGAAGTTAAAAGGCTACATACTTTCATTTTAAACTTTGTTTCAGATACAACAGATAGAATTATCTGATGGATTTGAACCTTGCATTTTTGTTGTTTTGTTTTTTACCAATATTGAGAGTCGTGTCATTTTATTGATTAGTTTAACTTTATCACATGGTTGTTAATTAGGTCTTATTTCAGTCATCTTATTTCTAGTTGTCTATTTGCCATAGTCTCTTTTTATTTATTTATTCTTTCATAACATTTACATTAGATAAATTCAATTTTCTTCTGCTATTTAAAAATATCTACATCCTATTTTTATTTTTATGGTGGATACTCAAATGCAGTATGACTCATCCTTATGTTTGTTTTTTCCTATACGTTTTAGAGTATACTAATACACAAATCTCTCTACCACAAAACCAAGACAAATATTTCAGCACACTGCAAGTCCCTGTGGTCTTCTTTACCCCCACTCCACATCTACCCCATAATGATATCAACTAGAGAGCAGTGCTACTCAAAATGTAGCTGGCCCACAAACCATATGATATCAGTTTGTACAAAAAAGAAGCTTTGTGCCACTGTAAATCAACTATGTCCCTAAGAACAC
>NW_004443962.1:21280133-21281304 GCF_000243295.1 Trichechus manatus latirostris | reverse complement strand
AGAGAGAAGTGAGCAGAGAGATAGGGGGACCTCATATCACCCAGAAAGTAGTGCCATGAGCAGAGCACGTCCTTTGGGCCCGGGATCCCTGTGCTGAGAGGCTCCTTGACCGGTGAAGATTGATGACAAAGACCTTCCCCAAGAGCTGACAGAGAGAGAAAGCCTTCCCCTGGAGCTGGCACCCTGAATTTGGACTTCTAGTCTTCTAGACTGTGAGAGAATAAATTTCTGTTTGTTAACGCCATCTACTTGTGGTATTTCTGTTATAGCAGCACTAGATAACTAAGACACACTGACATAAAACTTTCCCTAAATGATAAAGGTGGCTCACTGTGCCTAAACTGTTTGCACAAACTATGTGGTTTATGCAGAACACCTGCCTTCTTTCTGGGAGCCTGAAATTTCAGTGAATATAGACATGTGGTAGTATGTGCCTGTATGATCGACTCCCAATAAAAACCCTGGACCCCTAGGCTCACGCAAGCTTTCCTGGAAGACAACTTTTCACACAGGTTGTTATAGCTCCTTGCTGGTGGAGTTAAGCAATCTCCTGGGACTCCACTGGGAGAGGACTCTTGGAAGCTTGCATCTAGTCTTCTTAGACTTCACCCCACAGGCCTTTTCCCTTTGTATCCTTTCACTGCAATAAATCACAGGTATGAGTATGACTATATGCTAAGTCTGTGAGTCCTTCTAATAAGTCTCCAAACTTGGGGGTGGCCCTGGGGACCCTTGACACACTTTACCTGAGAATAAGTCAAACAATTTGAATATACTTCAACATATCTACCTGTGGAATGCCATCTCATCTATCCAGGGTGCGAGATAGCATAGTATTCACTTCCAATAAAAGCAATGAAAATATAAATTAGAGGCATACTACAAGTAAACTTGTCCACCAAAATAACCTTGCCTAATAAGTAATAAGAATTAAAATGGTAATAAATTAATCAGTGAGAACAACAGCAAAATCCATGTTTTTTCCCAACAAAAAACTGAGCTTATGATTAATACAAAAGCACAAGTTGAATATGGCAAAGAATTTTCTAAAATATTTTAATAACATTAATATGGCAGAGAGCTCAATTATAAGATATAAAAATTAAGATTGCTTAAAACAACTGTTTCTTTCTCTATTGAGACCAACAACCTTGAGGGAAGTGAATCTTTA
>NW_004443962.1:21249951-21279471 GCF_000243295.1 Trichechus manatus latirostris | reverse complement strand
ATATAAGGATGTGATCACCTCCATGATGAGATCTGATATAATGTGATCACCTCCATGATGGGATCTGCTGTGAGCAGCGAATCAGTTGAAATGGAGTTCCTTGGGGTGTGGCCTACATCCAATATACGTAGACTTTCTAGCAAGGTTCATGGGCTTTCTCTCGCTCTGGATCCTGCAGCTGGCTCCTGTTCCTCTGACCGCTGGTTCTTGGGACTTGAGCTAGCTGCCTACCTGCTGTCTTGTCTGCTGATCTTAGGATTCGTCAGTCTTTGCAGCCTGTAAGCCAGAGACCTCCTGTTGACCTGCCAATCTTGGGTTCCCCAGCCCCCGTAGCTACGTGAATCAGGAGAAGCCCCAGACTGACTCACAGACTTGGGACTTTCCAGCCTCTACAACCGTGTGAGCCATTTCCTTGATATAAATCTCTCTCTACATATATTTACACACTTTACTGGTTTTGCTTCTCTAGAGAACCCAGCCTAAGGCAGAAACCCTCAATGAGATGGATTTAACACAATAGTCACAACAATGAGAACAATATAATTACATTGATTACAATGATCATGAAGATGGCACAGGACCAGGCAATATCTTCTTCTGTTACACTAAAGGTCATGAGTTGGAGCTGACTCAACAGCAACTAACAACAACAGAAACAAGTTACATGTGGAAAGTTCTCCCACATCCTTATTCATATAACGCCTCTTTTTCCTTTCTTTCCCCCAGAATTTTATTCCTCATACAAGAGGTTGTAGTCCTAATTAGATTGTGACCAGGTCTTTCTCATATTTTATCCCTGGTATCCAGATTAATTCCTGGCATAGCATAAACTCAATAAATGTTAATTACTGTTGTGAAAATAAGAACAGAAGTGAAAGCAAAAGGTCTTGTGTAAATTTGACACTGAGGACCTAATCCACTATCTCCCCTTGCATCTAGAAGTAAGTATTCTTAGAATCTCTGTCCTTGTTTCTTTCAGAGCATTCAAAACATTTCTAGACTAGGGTGAGAGTTTGCTGTATGTGTGAGCTGTGCTTGCTTTCACTCTGATGTCCCTGATTCTGCCTACCTAACTGACCCATTGCCGTTGAGTTGGTTCTGACTCATAGCGACATCATGGGACAGAGCAGAACTACCTCATAGGGTTTCCAAGGAGCAGCTGGTGGATTTGAACTGTCCACCTTTTGGTTAGCAGCTGAGCGCTTAACCACTGCACCATCAGGACTCCCCTACCTACCTAGACCTACAATATTTGCCTTCTTCATGTCTTAGATAGATTCCCTAAACTTGATGCCTGTTGGATGTGGACATAAACTGGGATCACCCTAGACCCAATGGCCACTCATTATAGAGGCAGACATCACTAAAGGAACAATTGAGATGATCTTATCCCAATGATAAGATCCCCAGCACTGTTCTATCCATGTTCCTTCTATTGTCTTTAGCTGAATATGACAGAGTATAACTATGGCATTTAGATCAAATAAATTTTATCAATAAAAGCTGATTCTAAGGAACATGTGTAAGTAGATAATACTTGTCCAAGTCATATTAAATAAAAATCTTGTTAACCTTGTGGAGAACTACCTCCTAGGCTGTCAAAACAGAAGACACTTTTTCTCAGGAGGACTCTCTAACCACATCCTAAGCCCGGCTAATTTTCACAGTGTAACCAGAGTACTGACCTTTATCAAAGATTATGAAGATCCATTTGATGAGGAAATATCCTGAGTTTCTGAATTCCAGTTGTTAAATTAAGGAAGGATGATATTTTAGCCTGCTTAACCTGCAGCCACAGCCACTCTAAGCCCTAAAGCTTTACCATGACTACTACTCCACAACAGGGCCAAAATTTATGTAGGACACTCTAGCTATCCTGTCTGATGGCCCTTCATTAGGGATCACACCAGGAATCACATAGCATCATACAATGCTGTATTAATCAGATCTTTCAGTTGCAAATAACAGAAAATCCAATTCTAACTAGTTTCTTAAAAACAAGGAGAGGAACACACTGTGTGACTGGACAGCAGAGGGACAGAGAATGTGGCACTCAAAATAAGTCAGAAACAGTTGCCCAACCCCTCCCTCCTACCTCTCAATACTGTTTTTCTTTGTGTGTTGGCCTTATTCTCCACTTAGGCACTTTAGACTTCCTCTTTATGGCAGGAAAGAACATCATCATAAGGCTGAACTTACAGTTCAGCACCACGACATGAGCCTTGATGGCAGAGCCATCTGCCCCTTCAGCTTTCGCAGAGATGGCTAGTTTTGTTGGGGTCATCTGTACATTGCTCAAGTAGTCATTATTGTCATAACACATACAATGAATGGCCAAATTCCACCTCCTGTGATCACAAGAATCCTGTTACTGATAGCCCCACCAGAACCACAGACAGAGTGGGAGAGGAGGGCTTCTTTAGGCAAAGGGTGCTTGAAAACAACATGTTCACTTCAAATGTCTATATTCAAATTAATGTTTGCTAGGAAGAGCCAGAGTCACTGCCAGCATCCATTCACAAATATTTATTGAGCCAGACAACTATGCTAGATGCTGAGAATATAACATGAATAAGGCCTGATCCTTACCCTAGTCTGTCTCCTCTGTCTAAAACTGAATTCCTGGTTTCTCTCCTAATCTCCTTTACAGTTATTCCCATCTGAATAAATAGCAACTGCATTCTTCTAATTGCTCCAGTGAAAAAATCTTGGGAGAAATTCATGACTCCTTTCTTTTACACCCCACATCCAATCTGTTAAATCCTCTTGGCTTTTCCTCAAAATATATACAGAATATGATATGTCTTAGCACATCCACTGCTACCACCACAAGCCACCATTACCACCTAGGTTATTACAATAGCCTCCAAATCGTTCACCCAGCTTTGCGCTTTGCCCCTTCAGTATATTCTCAACATAGCAGCAACTGTGATCCTGTTAAAATATAAGCCAAAAACCTCCAACAGCTTCCTGTCTCACTAAAAGAAAAGCCAAAGTCCTTTCAATGAAGGCCCTGAAGGACCCTCATGACCCTTTTCTTCCATGCCCACTCCAACCTGTCTCACCTCACCTAATATCATTCTTTCTCTTGTCTACTCCATTCCAGCCACACTGGCCTCCATGCTGTTCTTCAAACAAGCCATACACACTCCAGCCTGAGCCTTTGCACCTCTACCTGGAAAGCTTCCCCCCAGATAATATATGGCTATTCCACCATCCCCTCATGTCTGTGCTCAAATGTCACTTTCTCAGTGAGGACCACTATTAAAATTGCAACACCTCACACTCACACACACACACACACACACACACACACACACAC
Source organism: Trichechus manatus latirostris (assembly GCF_000243295.1). Classification (NCBI taxonomy): domain Eukaryota; kingdom Metazoa; phylum Chordata; class Mammalia; order Sirenia; family Trichechidae; genus Trichechus; species Trichechus manatus. The sequence goes on along the minus strand of NW_004443962.1, from coordinate 21,276,149 downwards.
ACACACACACATACCCTATTTCCCTACCCAGCTTTAGTTTTTTTCCTAAGTATTTAACATCATCTAAGATACTCTATGGAGCCCTGGTGGCACAGTGGTTAAGCATTTGGCTGCTAACCAAAGTGTCAGCAGTTTGAATCCACCAGCTACTCCTTGGAAACCCTATGGGGCAGTTCTGCTCTGTCCTGTAGGGTTGCTGTGTGTCAGAAACGACTCAACAGCAGTGGGAAGATACTCTATATTTTACTTATTTATCGTATGATGAGAATAACATGAAAACATGGAGTTTTGTCCGTTTCATTCACTCATTTATCTCCAGTACCTAGTACAGTGCCTGGCATGTAATAGGTGCTCATTAAATATTTGATGAATGAAAAATTATTGAATCTAGACGAGGGATACCTTATCAACCTTATTGTTACATAATATACACTATAGTATAATTCAAGGACGAGTTCAGAACTCTTCACTTATTGACTACCTCATTATCTGACATTTCACATTTATGACAATAGTAAAAAATCTACTGACTATTTTGCACATTAACGACGTACGTCTGGCAATAATGAATGTCAAGGTGCAAGGCGAGAGTAACGCTGGCTGTGATGTTGAAGGTTATGTGTCAGCCTGGCTGGGCCATGATTCTCAGTGGTTTGGCAGTTAATGTTAACGATGTAATCTGGCAGTTATGTAATGATGTAACTTGGCAGTTATGTAATGATGTAGTCATCCTCCATTTTGTGATCTGATGTGGTCATCCTCCATTTTTGCACAATTTTCACAAAACGACCTGGTCTTTGGAATCTAACCAAGTCAATAAGTGAGGAGTGGGTATATAGTACATGAACACAGTCCTCATTTATCAATCTTCCCAGGTTAATATAGCTTGAAAAAATGTATTTCTGATCTCAATGCTGTGGAACTAGAACACAAGTGGGTTTTCTACATTTCTCTGGCAGGAGTGCTAACAAGCCGTTTGTTCAAGCCCTAACTCACATCCTTGTTATGTTTGTGCAGTCCACACAACTAAATAGTTGCTTGGGTTTTTAATCTACACTTCCATTCCTTACTAGGACTGAAACTCTATTCTTAATCTCAGCCCTGACACTCTGTCTATCCAAGAGGTTAGATCCTGACTCCCACTCCATAGCTGTTGGCTAGGGTCCCACTTCACACAGAGTGATTCTCCAGAACCACGATGTTGCCAACAACAGATTCAGAATATTTCCAGAATCCAGAGAGTTCTTTTGCAACATCCCACCCACTAGCCTGGATTTTTACCTGATTTTCCTGGACTTTGGCAATTCCCTGTGGACCCTGTGATTTCCATTGCAGCTCTGCAACAGGGCTAGTTCTCCCAAGCTAATTCCTCTGGTTTCTAGCTTTCTCCCTTTCTCACAATATGCCTCACTGCTGTGCATACCTCACCTTTGACCTTCAGCCTGCACTGAAAGTCAGGAAAGAATTTGACTGCATTTGCCTAGTGAAAGCATGGTGTATTATTTACTCTAAGCTGTCTTTCTGAAATTTTGTATGCCTTGTTTACCAGGATGCTTAAAAAAAGTGAAGGAGAAAAAAAGGATGATTAAATATATCATTAAATGGTTTTCCTAACCATTTTTCCCCCAGTGGAATATGTTTGACTTCCAGCCTTTGGACAGCAAGACAATTTGTTTTGTAAAAAATTGTCCTGTCAAATGATTATGGATTCACAGCCATGTGGGATTACAAAATGAGCACTGTGATGTCTTTTAATCCCTAAACATCTCCAAAACCCCTCTAAAAATTGGCAAAATCCCTTTATGCTCTGGTTTATTTCTAAACCTAAAACTTCCAGGTTTAGAAATGAAATGGCATACATGAAAGCACTTTCAAAGTTCAGAGTTGTCTGGAAATGGACTCACATACATATGGAAATTTAATATAGGATAGATGTAGGATTACCAATCAGTGAAGAAGAGATGGATATTTAATACTGTTGAGACAACTGGCTAATCATTTGGGAAAAAAATAATGCTAAATTCTTATCCGATTCTCTACACTAAAATAAATCTCAGTTGTATTAAATATTTAAGCATAAGAGAAAAGAAACCATGAAACTACTAGATGAAAAAATAGGTTAACTTGTTTATAATCTTAGGAGAATTTTGACACAAAGCTTAAAATACATAGAAGACTGCTAAATTTGACCACCCACAAATAAAAACCTATACAGCCAAAGGCACTATTAAAAAGTCAAAAGATAAACAACAAATTGGGAAAAATATTTGTAAAGAAAATGACAGGCAAAGGGTCAATATCATTAATAATTAGTTATTATAAATCCTTAAAAAGCAAATAACTTAATAGAAAACATGATGTGTACAAAAGAAAGATATATAGCTAACCAAAATGTTAAAATTCATTCATCCTCCCTAATAACCAGGTCCGTAAAACCAAAAACCCATTGCCGTCAAGTTGATTCCAACTCATAGAGACTCTATAGGACAGAGTAGAACTGCCCCATAGAATTTCCAAGGGTCACCTGCTGGATTTGAATTGCTGACCTATTGGTCAGCAGCCATAGTACTTAATCACTACACCACCAGAGTTTCCAATAACCAGGTAAATGGAAATTAAAAATGGTTATTAAAACAAGAAATAAGATTTTTCACCTATTCATTGGCAAGATTATACAATATAATATCTAGGTCTATAGGGACTCTTTAGAGACTGTGATACTTTGTTATTAGAAAGTGACTTACTCTGGGTTCTCTAGAGGAGCAAAACAGTGAGGTATGGGTGTGTGTGTGTGTGTGTGTGAGCGAGAGAGAGGAAGAGAGATTGATTTACTTCAAGGAAATGACTTACAAAATTGTGGGGGCTGGAAAACCCCAAATCTGTAGGTCAGGTGGCAGGCAGGAGACTTCTGCAGGGTTACATCCCAGGAGCCAGAGGTCAAGCAACGAGAAGAGTGCAGGGTCTAGAGAGAGCTTTGCAGAACATCCATTTATATTTTGGAGGCAGACCCCACTTCCAAGGAAACCCCTTTCAACTGACTGGCTGATCACATCATGAACGGTGATTATATTACATTATGGAAGAGCAACCAGTCCAGTATCTGCCAAGCCACTGAGAATCACTGCCTATCCAAGTCGACACACAATATTAACCATCACAGTGTGTAAATTGCTACAATTTCTTCAGAGGACAACTTACCAATACCAAAAACAAAACAAAACCTGTTGCCACCGAGTCCATTTGGACTTACAGTGGCCTTAAAGGACAGAGTAGAATTGCCCTTTATGTTTTCAAAGGAGTGGCTGGTGGATTCGAATTGTCGACCTTTTGGTTAGCAGCCAAGCTCTTAACCACTGCGCCACCAGTGCTCCAACTTATCAGTAGACCTATCAAAAAATAAGTGTGCATACCCTATACTCTTCTAGGAATATAGCCTACCTCCACAAGCGTGCAAAGATATCTTTTCCTGAGTGCTCACTGTAGCATGATTTGTAATAACAAAAACTAACTGCTGATCAATAGGAGACTGGGGAAACAAATCGAATAACATGCTTCATTAAAACCTATCATGTAGGAGAATAGGCAGTGATATAGAAAGATTTCCAAATACATTGATATGGGAAAAATTAGGCCATAGAACCAGTAGTTTGAGTTAAAATATATACACAGTAACATGTTGTCTTAGTTATCTAGATACTTTAGAGGGACACAATTCAATCCATGACACATGTGTATGTAGAATTTCTGAATGCACACAAAATAGTGTTTTCACTACAAGAGAGTAAGACTAGGGGACAGAGGGAAGCCTCAAAGCCTGTAACAAATTTTAATTAAAAATCAGTCCTCCAGCAGTCAGTTTAAGACTGCTGTATTGGCTACTCTCAAAGTCATTGGTTCTAGTCATTGATTTTTGCATCGAAATTCATTCCGGATTTGCACTGATGAATCACTGAAAAACCTGGAGAACCACTCAAGAGGCTGCGAGTTAATGTTCCTCTGCTATTTGCTGCCGCTGTTTTAGAAAATCTAGCCCTGGTGGCAAAAGCAGTGGTTGAGTGCTTGACTGCTAACTTAACGGTCAGCAGTTGGAACCCACCAGCACCCAAGTGAGAGAAAGACCTGGCAGTCGGCTTCCACAAAGATTACAGCCTTGGAAACCCTATTGGGCAATTCAGTGAGTCAGAATCAGCTGGGCACACAATGACAAATCTTTCAGTTACTCGTTTAATCATATAATATCTGTATCTCCCATTTCGTCATTCATCGTTTTGAATTGCTTTTGAAAATAAACTTTTGAAATAAGATATTACTATCTAACTTCCATGAAACAATTCCGTAACACCTAGGCAGAACTGTTTTGCTTGTACGGAATCTCCGAGTTTTAACGAAATTTCACGCAGCTCTAGAGAAGACTGAAATATGAACAGTCCCTCCCTTGAAAATTATGTGCTTCTTCAACCACATTTTTCACCAGGCTTTTCCTTTTTTGCAGAAGTGTTTTTCCTATTGATGTTTACTTACAACACCCAGAAATTGTAAAGATAAAACGGGCCACCAGAGCTTCACACTTCATGCTTTCATAACTTCACGCCTTCGCTTGAGGCTCCGCGGCCATAGTGCCAGGTATGTGTTTTCGCCTCTGAAAACTGTTAAACAGCCTCCCCAAAGTGACGAACTCGATGGAGGCCCAGTTTTCAGGGCCGGGGTGTCACCGAAAAACGGGCAGCCAACGCCACCTCCCGCACGCTAGGCGCCAAGCGCTTACCAGGGAACGCGCGAGGCCAGCAGAGACTACAATTCCCAGCAGGCGTAGCGGGAGCGGCAATCGCTCATGCGCAGTCCGGACCGCGGAGTAAGACGTCTGGCTGCGGGGGGCTACTGGCGGCGAAAAATGGTGGGACTGCGGTTCCGATGCGGGATAGGCGGACTCTTCAAGGTGCCGGCGACGCAGCAGCGCAGGAGCCGAGCCTACAGCGTGTCCCAGGACTTTGCGGAGGTACTGCGGAAGCCGAAGAGGCAGCTCACAAAGCTGGTCTTCCCGCTGCAGGAGCTCGAGCGGCAGCTCGCCCCGGACACGAGGCCTAGCCTTCACCTGAAGCTCTTCGAGCCGAGCCTGGAGGACATAGCGAGAGCGGACGACCTGTTCACGGCCACCGACCGGCACCGCATCGAGTACCTCAGCTCCGCGGTCCGCCTCGAGCACGCCCCGGACCTCCTCCGCCCTGAGGTGAGCGCTTCTCTGCTCACGGTTTGCAGCGTGCGCGGGGAGTGTTAGACCGGGGTGGATTAACCAGTAACAAGGTACGCACGGGCTCGTTTGTGCGGATTTACTAATCTGTAGTGCACAGTTTCACATGATGTGATGAAAAACGGGTGAAATTGTGCACTACAGATTAGTAAGTCCGCACAAGTGAGCCCGTGCGTATCTCGCTTACTGGGCAGTCCGTCTCTGGGGTTAGATCTCGAACCAGAGACCGGCCGGGGCAGAGGCTTTGCGATCACTTCTTTTTCGAGGGGGGTCACCAAAGGGAGAGAGATTTTCTGGCTTTGTGTTGGTTAATTTTCTAGCTTTATGTTAACATGTAATTATTTCAACTAAGTAAGTATATATAGTTTTAACTATTTTGTTAATGAATACAGAATAAAAGGCTTAAAGCGTTAACAAAATTAACTGTTGTTTTATTATCGTTTTCCTATTTAATTGAATTCCTATTAATTGAATTTAAAACATGCTGAGACAAATTAGACAAAGTGAAGAATATGAGAAAGTTTAATAGTCTCACAAATGAGGTGATCCTTATCAATCTGTAATTTTCACACAATCTAAATTTCCTGTCATGTTCAAAACTGATGTGAAAGGTTTTTAAAACAACTTTTTATTAATTTCCTGAGTGTGCTTCTCATGAGTGTCCTAAGGATTAATAATATTTTGTTCTAAGTCTGTAAAAGAAAAGTTCTAAGTCTGCAAAAAGGAAAGTTCAAATGCTCTTCCATATTTGCAGGAACTGCACTACTGCACTGAAACTTTTCTTCTAAATCCATTTAGAACTGCTCTAGTGAACTGAGTGGTCAGAATTCAGAGAGGATATAAATTATTTAATAATTTTGACATAACACTGTTTTTTCAATTTAAGCTTCTAAATTACTGGACTTTGTGTAATTTGTTAAAAATTTTCAGTTTTATTTATATTTTAGCATTGAGTTTAATCTGGCAGGACATTCAAAATTCATGCAGGACTTAGTATCCCTGGCCCTTGCCTGCTAAAAGCCCTCAATTGTATTAATAATAAAAAATACCCCCACAAATTTTCAAAATGTCCCGCAAGAGGCGGTACTGTTCTCATTTGGAATCACTAGTTTGCATTGTCCCCCACTCAGGACTAATGTTAAAAATGAGAGCTATGTGTGCTAATGGTTAGTGTCAGGAATATTTTGTTGCTTTTCACACTGCACAGATCTAAAGGAGGAAACCTTAATTGGAACAAGAAAGGTCAAGGAAAAGGAATAACCTCTTAATTGTTACTGCTTATTCTGGGATTTGTGAGAAAATGTAGTTCTAGATGTGCAATTGTACTTTAGAGCCAGTTTTGTTGAAATACATCTCTTTTTTACTTAAAAAAGGTTTGTAAATACAGAATGCTTACCAATGTTGCAAATATTCTTGAGTAACCCATTGCTGTCAAGTCAATTCCAACTCACAGCAACCGTACAGGACAGAGTAGAACTGCCCCATAGGATTTCCAAGGAGCGGCTGGTGGATTTGAACTGCCAGCATTTTGGTTAGCATCCTGAGCTCTTAACCACTGCGCCACCAGGGCTCCAGATATTCTTGAATAGCATAGTGTAATTAAAAGCTCAAATGTTGGATATGTTATTGTTAGGTGCCGTCGAGTCGGTTCCAACTCAGTGACCCTATAGGACAGAGTAGAACTGCCCCATAGGGTTTCCAAGGAGCGGCTGGTGGTTTTAAACTGCTGACTTTTTGGTTAGCAGCCATACTCTTAACCATTATGCCACCAGGTCTCCAAAAAAGATGTCCTAAATTCAAATCCCAACTCCTTCACTTTCTAGCTGTGTAATTTTGGGCCAGTTATTTAACATCTCTCTGCCTCTAGTTTTTTTCTTTGGTAAAATGGGGATAATAATATTACATGTCTTATAGGAATGTTGAGGTTTGACTAAACATAAGCCACTTTTTATACAGGTAGGTAAGGTTGTAAATAACTTGATAGAGTTTTGTAACTAATACAGCATATAATATATATATGCTCTAGTACTCGGTTATTTTTTTTTTCCTTGTATAAGGTGTGTTTCATAGGCAGAAGCAATGTTGGAAAATCCTCCCTAATAAAGGCTTTATTTTCACTGGCTCCAGAAGTTGAAGTCAGAGTCTCCAAAACACCGGTATGTTGAAATTTTAAAATATACCTAGACTATCTCTGAATTGACTGAGATGAATAATAAATGTTAAGAGGTGCAAGAAATCATAATTGTTATCTAAGTTCCTGGAGAAGTGGTTTCTTCCAAGCAGGTAGTAAAGTAAAACATTTCATTAATGCCTGTGTATTTCTCTGAAAAAAAGATTGTGACTGAATTTATTTTAGTAGTCTCATCACTAGCTTGAGGAAATTTTCCTTTATTCAGATATTTTCCAAAGAGTTGCTAAATAAAGTGTTCTGTTGTCATTTTATGGGAGCAGTAGTGGTTCAGTGGTAGAATTCTCTTCTTCCGTGTAGGAGACCTAGGTTCACTTCCCAGTGAGTGGACCTCATGTGCACCCATCTGTCATTGGAGACCTGCATGTTGCTATAATGCTAAAGAGGTTTTAGCAGAGCTTCTAGACTAAGATGGACTGGAAAGAAAGGCCTGGTGATCTAATTCCGAAAATCAGTCATTGAAAATCCTATGGATCACAATGGTCTGATCTGCAACCAACAGTAAGATGGCACAGCACCCAGCAGCTTTTTGTTCCATTGTGCACGGGGTTGCCATGAGTGAGGGGTCCCTTGATGGCAGCGAACAACAGCAGTAACATTGTCATTCTACATTTGCTTCTAGGACAGTCATCCTCTAGTTCTGCACTGATTTTAGTGGAAAAAGCTTTAAAGTTGTTTTTTTTTTTCCTTCCTTCTACAATCTTTTTGGAGCCCTAGTGGCATAGTGGTTAAGAGCTCAGCTGCTAACCAAAAGTTTGGCAGTTCAAATCCACCAACCACCCCTTGGAAATCCTATGGGGCAGTTCTCGTCTGTCCTGTAGGGTGGCTATGAGTCGGAACTGACTCAACGGCACCTAACAACAACAACATAATCTTTTTATACCTTGCTACTCTATAAGAGACCCTGGTGGTACAGTGGTTAAACACTTGGCTGCTAACCAAAAGGTTGGCATTTTGAACCCACCAGTCACTTTCAATGGGAGAAAGATGTGACAGTCTGCTTCCGTAAAGAATTACAGCCTCGGAAACCCTGTGGGGCAGTTGTACTGTGTCCTGTAGGGTTACTGTGAGTTGAATTCGACGTAACAGCAGTGGGTTTGATTTTTGGTTTGAACTCTTATCTATGCATATATATAGACACATAGAGCTAGAGAGATATAGACAGTCCCTCATTTACCCAAGGCCAAATTATTTGCTTATTATCCAAGCCAGTCTGCTGTATAGCTTTCTGTCTTTTTTTAATTCCTTTCACTTCCTCTTCAATGATGCAGACCTCTCTACCAATATCTGAGATGCCCTCTCCTTAGAACTCACCCCCAAACCCCTTTGCTATGACAAGACCTTCCCACAACACTAATGCTCGCTGCCCCCCTTTCATCATGTGGAAACCCTTCCGTGAGGCTTCATTGATCTTCTCTTCCTCTTCACTTCATATAGTTGATTCTGTGGGTCCATCGCTAATGATTGGCAGAAAGTGTTGACAAAACCAGTCTTTTCATTCTTTAACCCTGCCATCCTCACTCCCATCCTGCCTCATCACATAACCTAGCTAAACCGTCACTTCTTGCCTTGAGAGGATGTGGAGGAAATGTATTCTTGAATTCCCATTTTGTAATTGTAAAATCATTTTCCTGTGGATACACAGATAAACTGACCTGGAACCTAATTACCATTTATAAAAATCATTCCTCTGAGAATATTTGTTCTAAGTTCCAACTGACTAACTTTTTAAATTGTGTGTCTTAATCTTTCCTTTTCTGGTTAATAAATGTTCTGTGGACACAAAACCATGGATAAACTACTTACCATCTTTACATCAATTTTTGTTGCACAAATATTTTATAATTGTAAAGTCGTACATGCTCTTTAAAAACTGTTTAGTGAAAGCACTACAATGTATGCAGAACATCTCGATTTTAGGGTAACACTAGTCTAGACATACTAAACTATAGTGAAACCTGTGAGAGCCGGAACTTGATGGAACTGCCTTGTTTTTCTAGGTCCCGCGAGTTTTCTGCTTTTGACAGGGCGCAGTCTTACCACTTTTCTTTCGCTGTTAGTGGAAGATATTTGCGTTTTCCTTCTCTGACAGGTTTCCGCCTTATGCAGGTTCTGGCTTTTGCAGGTTTTACTGTATCAGGCTTTGGATCTAGGATTTATGAAAACCTGTATGCCTGAGGGTAAGCATTTTAACCTGACTGTGCCATAATTTGTTTTCTTAAAAGTAGAGATACATTATTCATTAGAAATATTGATTAATGTAATCACACCATTTAGAACAGGCTGACTTTTTCACCAAGAGAGATAGTTACTGAATCAAGAAAGACTCCAAAATATTTGGCCTACATGTTTCTAATATGGAATCTAAATTTCTTCCTAAATCATGGAGATTTTATGATTAAAACAAAATTAATTGGAATGAAGTAGTATGATCTGAGCTTATCTCCAGCTACTTCCCTTCTGTTTTCTTTCACTACCATCATCGGCATAGCTAGGATTTTATACAGAGTACTTAGGCCTTTAATAAGTATTTGTTAATTGCCTAGGTGGAAAACGTTTTGAGCCAAGAAATATATAAAGGACATATTTTAAGACACCTTTTATTTTTCTATTTATTTTATCAGGGGCACACAAAGAAAATGAATTTTTTCAAAGTTGGAAAATACTTTACAATGGTGGACATGCCAGGCTATGGCTATAGAGCACCTGAAGATTTTGTTGACATGGTAGAGACCTATCTAAAAGAACGAAGGAAGTAAGGAAAAATTTTTCTCACGATAGTTATACATTTAACCCTGTAGCACCTTTTCATCAGTAGAGCATTCTATACATGATGAACACTTTAGAAAGGCCATTCCATTCTTCTCATACTATTCTGCAATATAGTATGTAAGACTGAGTATGTACTGCTTGCTTGGTTCCTGCTTGTAGTTAATCCTGATCTGAAATTCAAGTGTTTTCCTAAATAGAGAATATATAAAGTACTTCAGCAGAGTCAGTTTATTAATTTTTAGCTTAAATTTTAGAAGTCAGACTCTTAGCTGGCTCATTTTGAAAATGAAAATTCTTGGTTAATGTATCAAACTTACATAAACTTCAGTAAATTCTGATCATTCTTAAAATGCTTCTGACGTCACATCTTCTGTAAATGTTACCTTTTTTGTCTCCGTTGGTAGTCAGGTGACAGTTTTGTGTTTTAAGAATTGCAGAATATATAAAAAAATTAATGTTAAAACTTTTGAAGTATAAAAAAATGTTCACACATATTTTGCTTGTTGTAGCTTTGCAGGCTAATGGTAATTTTCTTAGAAACTAAGATGAAATATTAATCCAAATATAGTGTGTCTGGTTCCTGTTACATGTTGGTCTTTAAGGTAATATTAAGAATGTTAAACATTTCTGCAGTAACTTAATTGGATTCATGTCTCTTTCTCCCACTAGAATCTAAACTCTTAGAGGAAGGGGCTCCTTCATAGTTATCTCCAGTCCCAGACAGTATTTTACGTTTAATATATGCCTATTGAAATAAATTTATATTAGTGAATTTAGTTATTGAAAATAAACAGCATTGAAACCTGTTGGACCGTAGGATGAACTTCCTAGTGAATTGAGAATTCCTTTTGCCTAAAGAAATTTTTAAACTTTGGTTTGATAATCTTTCAAAGGGAAATTTCTCAGTCCAGTGGGGGCTGGGAGAAGGGGATAAACAAATGGGTATATTTTATATTGCCATTAATCTTCATTTCTTCATTCCTATAGCTTGATGAGAACGTTTTTGTTAGTGGATAGTGCTGTTGGAATTCAAAAAACAGACAATATCGCCATAGAAATGTGTGAAGAATTTGCATTACCTTATGTGGTAAGTATTTCTTTTGAATCATGGTTGCTGTTAGAAATAATTCTATGTGTGTGTTGTGTGTGTGCTTTTTAATGAATGAGCAGGTCTTGCCTTCTCAGAAAATAGAGATAAAGAAAATAAAGAGTACTTTTTGAATAATCTTTTCCATTATCAACTATTAATATTAAAATAAGTTCTGTGGCACTTTTATTCTCTGTTCCTTCTCTCGGTTTTAAGTTTTTGAAATTATAGTCAAAGCATAGCTTTCATTTAATGTTCTTAAATGCTTTCCTTTTTCATGTTTTTTTTTTCTTAAGGCAGTGTAAATATTTGTCCAAACATATTAGTAGCTCCTTAACAGCAGCTTGGCAGATAGTACTTATCAGAATGTAAATATAACAATGGGAAATGAAAACTTTTAAATCAGTTTGGAATTTAAGACCCATTCCAAGAACAAAGCAGGCTTCTGCACACATAGTAGGATTTTTATTCTTAAAGAAAACAGAATTCCTTCTGGGAGTATCTGACCAGTGTTCTTTCTGACTTGACCTAGAATACGATGCAGACTAGTTAATTTTGCTTTGTGAGGCTTCTGGATAAAATAGCACTCTTTTAAGTTCCTTTCTAAGGAAAAGTGAAGAGCCCAATGACTATAATTTGGTTTCAAACAAATGTCAGAAAACCACTATAAAATATAACAATGGAATTCAGTGCAAATCAAACCATGTTACTAGACAGCCACTTTTTTGTGTTGTATGGAATTCCTGGGGTTTGCAAAAGTCATTTGAGACATTAGAAATAAGAGTCAAAGGATTAAGAAACATAGTCTTCCGTAGTAAAAATGCCTAAATATTGCCAAATTGATTTAGTTGATTTGGTGTCGTAAAGTACCAGTTTTTGAAATCATATATTTTCTTCAGTTTTTTTTTTTTTTTTTTTTTTTTAAATAATATTTTATTGTGTTTTAGGTGAAAATTTACACCGCAAATTAGGTTCCCCTTTAACAATTTTTATGGAGCCCTGGTGGCGCAGTGGTTAAAATGATCGACTGCTAGCCAAAAAGTTGGCGGTTTAAAACCACCAGCAGCTTCGTGGAAGAAAGATGTGGCAGTCAGCTTCCATAGAGTTACAGCCTTGGAAACCCTGAGGGGTCGCTATGAGTCGGAATTGACTCGATGGCAGTGGGTTTGGTTTGAACAATTTTTATACAAATTGTTCCATGCCTTGGTTACAGCTGTCAGCATTCTCATTATTTCCATTCTGTTTGTTCTGTTTCCTTAGATTAGCTTCCCTTCCCCTCATCTTCTCACATTTGCTTTTGGGTAAATGTTGACCGTTTGGTCTCATATAGCTCATTTTTTAAGGGATCACATTACTCACTGGTGATGCTGTTTATTTTATAAGCCAGTATATCATTTGGCTGAAAGGTGACCTGCAGAAATATCTTCAATTCCATGTTCCAAGGTTATCTTAGGGCGGTTGTCTTAGGGTTTCCTTTAGTCTGTATCAGTCTAGTAGGTATGGCCTTTTTTAGAAATTTGAATTTTGTTCTAAATTTTTCCTCCATTCTATCCAGGAACTGCTGTTGTGTCCCTGGTGAGAATGATCGGTAGCGGTAGTCGGGCACCATCTGGTTCTTCTGGTCTCAGGTTAGAAGAGGCTGTGGTTCATATGGGCTGTTAGTTCCGTGGATTAGTTTCTTCTTTGAGCCTTTGATTTCCTTCATTCTCTTTTGCTCCATTTGAGTAGAGACCAATAGTCGTATCTTAGATGGCCACTTGCAAGCTTTTAAGACCCAAGATACTACTCACCAAACTAGGATGTAGAACATTATCTTTGTGAACTATGTTATGCCAGTTGACTAAGTTGTCCTCTGAGACTATGGTCCCAAGCCTTTTAACTCAGTAAATCAATCCCATCAGTTGTTTGGATATGTATAGGAAGTCTCCATAACTGTGCCCTGTATGTGGTTTATTATATGTGTGGATATATATGCAGCACATATAAACATGTATATTCGTATGCCTACAGATACATCTATACATGTACGTGCATTCATTCGCATATGCCTCTATACACATATATGCATTATTTTCTTCAGTTTTAACTAGAAGATATATAGTGTTTTCTTCTTTGGAAAACGGGTTGGGATAGAGGAATTATATCTCACTTAAATAACAGCAGATTCGCTTTTATGAGGAAGGACTCCCATTTGGAGGGATTCATGGGTCATTAGAACCCATACACTTTCTGCGCTTCCTCACTCCTTCTGCCTTTAGTATTTTTATGATTGAAAAACATAAGTGATTAGTCAGGAAATTTAATTTTATAGAAATACTCTCAATTTCCCAGAAAAACGTGATGGATCAAGGTTTTACTTTTTAATTGATTTGCAATCATCTGTGCCTTGATCCTCCTCCAGCACTTCATTGTCTTTGGACAAGTAAAATTCTAGGCTTACTTGGAACGTAAGTATAGTGGATACAACTTAGAAGTAACCTGATTTCTGATTTTTCCATTAGGTCATTATATATAAGATTAAACCATTTTGTAGGTAGAAAATTATCACAATTTGGCAATTTTATATGGTTCAACCTAATAGTACTCATTTAATATGTCTCAGACCACGAGGTATATAGTGATCACATGAGACATTTGGCTTGTGGCAATTGCAGATACGGCTCTTGAGTCCTTTTCACCTGACCTTGAATCCAAGATCTCATGGCCCTGTGTTGTTGAAGCATAGTTAAATAGCAAACACATAGGGAATACTTCACATGCTTCTTACATTGGCTCAGTTCATCTTCACAGCGACTCCTTTAGGTGGGTATTGCTTTTCTTTATGATGAGGAAACTGAGGCACAAGGAGATTAAGAAACTTGCACACGTCACGTAGTTGTAACTGAAAAATTGTATAAAATGTATAAAACTAAGAAATACTTTATTTCCAGTGCTTAAAACTTTGTTTTCTTATAGATAGTATTAACAAAAATTGACAAATCTTCCAAGGGACGTCTTTTAAAGCAAGTGCTTCAGATCCAGAAATTTGTTGACAGTCAAACGCAAGGATGTTTTCCTCAATTGTTTGCTGTAAGGTAAGAGTTTTAACTTTTTATATGTCCTAGCCAGCCTCTAGTATTAAATCACTCTTTCTTAAATGAAGATGTCATTTAGAATTAGAGAAGTTTGGAAGGCCGTGCACTTGGCCATGAGTTGTTGGTGCAGTCCAACAGCACTTTATTTTTTTCTTCCTCATATTCTTTCTTCCTTTTGCTGGTTCTGGTTGGATTTTCCTTGCACTTTATTCTCTTCCTGCCTCAGCCTACCTCATCCCTAGACCATAGCAGAAGTGAAAACTTTTTGCCTTGTAAAATTAACTAAACAACGCCCACAATAAAGATACTACCATCTCTTTCTCAATTCCAAAAAAAAACCTGATACAGGTTGTGAGGGAATTTTCCTTTAAAAGGACCGTACATAAAGAAGAAATGCTTCATATACATTAGAAATAAGCATTGGTAGCAGAGGGACTGGTCATTATCTGAGCTGGTAACTTTTGAGATATTATAATGTGGTTTAGGGATGAAGCACCGGCCTGTACTTTCATTGTTCACCTTGGATACAGGTAGTGATTTGTACTGTGGAAGAGGTATAGTGATTTTCTTACTCTGATTTCTTTCTGGAAGGCATTATGCTAGTTGCTATGAGAACATAATGAATGCAAGTAATACTTTATTATGTATGAAAACTATCTCCTAAATGTCATTTTAGGTTCTGCCAATCTAGATCAGACTTAAATTGTTTGGACAAGTAAAATTCTGTCAAAATCAAATCTTCATTCATTCCTACAAAATGCCACTTCTCCCTTGACTTACAGTAAAAAATTCATCATGTTCATTTGCCTATGTCCATATATATAATGGAAAATCTTAGGGGCAGGACTGAAATCTTAATTCTTCTTAGAACCCTGAGCATTGTCATACAAAAACAGCTATTTCTTTTAAGTCTTTGATACAAAGGAAGTGAGGCTTTAGCTAAAAAGGCAACACAGACAGGATGGGCAAATCATGGCTTAACTGCAACATTTATTGAAAGAAATTGGTCATTTTAGTTGACTATAAACTGTCAGTTTAGTGTAATGGGGCTGGGGAAAGAATGCCAGTGTTTTCTTGAGCTATGTTAATAGAATTAGGGTGTTCAAAACTACTGAGGGCCGTGTGCCACTAGACCAGTCACATCAGACTGTGGCTCAGCATTAAGAAGAACAGTTAGACCTATCTGAAAACAGATGGCCTTGGGGGATGTTACCAGTAATTAAAACACTTAATTGATCCTCACAGTAAACATCTCTATTTCAAAGATAAGGTTGTGTCAGAGAAGTTAAGTCAATTCCAGAGAGCCATTGGCTGAAATAGAAAGAGCATAGTCCTTAGTGTCAGACAGCCATGATTTCTGGCTTTCAAGAACGTCAGCATTCACTATTCTACAGTGACCATTTACAGCAGGAAGTTGGCAGGCTATACTCTCTAGCATGACCAAGCCCCAGTCCAGCCCTCTAGAAGGGAATCTGGCCTTCCCACAAAATAGTTAATATGAAAATCGAGTGTTATTTCCTTCTCTTCTTGTGTATTGTTGGTAGGGGAAAGATGGAGGTGTGGGGTAGATACGTCTTTTATAAGCCTGTAGGCAAAAGGTTAAGTGCTGACCTTCATGTTGCAACTCTTCCCCAGCAGGATAGAGAAGTATAAATGGTGAAAGGCCCTATAAGGATTGATGCTGCGATCAGTCTGTTAGCATTTTTTATACGTGGTATGCAAAAAATACATAAGTAGGCACAGTATAATTGTTTCTGTGATTTTCTATGTAGTGAAATTCCAAGCAGATAAGAACTCACTCTTAAGAACAGAAGAAATTATCTGAGTTGCCAGAAATGTAGCAGATGAGTTCAAGATGCCATATTTAGTGGATGGATGGATAGATATTAGAAAAAACTGAAAAGAGTGTAAATTATTAAAGTGATTGAATTTTTGTCACAAAAAGGAACAAACTAAAGAAATTAAGACTCTTAGAAAATAGAAAGCAAAATAGAAGATATGAAATTTTTAGAATCACGAAGGATCAGATTTTAGAATACTAGAAGAGGCTAGAGAAAGAACAGAAAGAACAAGTTAAAGGACGTTCTGCTTCATAGATGGAACTTGTAGGTATTTGTAATTATATATTTTTTTTAAGTTTAGATTACTTTAGATTTATTATTATCCCTGAGATAAGGAAGAAAGTGATTTTTCCTTTCTTTTCTTTTCACAGTGCTGTAACCTATTCTGGAATCCATCTGTTGAGATGCTTTATAGCACATATAACAGGAAACCTTAAGGCTAATGACTCCCAGTTTAGCTGAAGATTCAAAATTCTTTGTCAGTTGGAGTTAAAAACACCTAGAAGAATTTCAGCATTGTTTGAAATGTTGTGTATTTGTAACTTGCAGGATTGCTTTAGCTTTAAAATCTGCATCTTCCCAAAGAATGAATTGTGTGTGAGAAAAAAAAGTTTACAAATAATTGAATTATGCTGTTCATTAGAACAGATACTAGCTGTTTTTCCTGTTTAACAAACTGACAAGCAACAGCATACAGAAGTCCAGAAAAGGAAAACTGATTACTACTGTGTAGAGAAGGGCTTGCCATGTTATTTACTGAGCTTTTGTCTTTTAAGAATGTCTATTATGTATATATATTTTAAATATTAAAATGGGCTAGGTAAAAGGGCTGCTTGTGTGTTAAGTAGGTTGATGGATAAATGTTCCTTTGTCTGCCTGTAATTTATCTTCTTTCCTGAGTCTTTCTCTGAATATAAAAAAAATTATTCTTGAAACAGTTGGTCTGTGTTAGAAATACTAGTACTTTCTGCCTAGGATCATTCACCTTTGTAGGTAGAACATAGGATTCTGAATGAGAAGACCAGAATTCTATTTCCAGTTCTAATATTTACTATATGCTGGATTTTGGACAAATTACCTGATTTCTTTGAGCCTCATCTGTTACTGTAACCTCACAAGTGATGAGGATTAAAATGGTATTACACGAGGTAATATATGTGGGTGTGCCTGACTCAAGCCATGATATTTTCAGTCACTTCATATGCATGCTAAAGCTGGACAGTGAATAAGGAAGAACAAAGAAGAATTGATACTTATGAATTATGGTGTTGGTGAAGAATATTGAATATACCATGGACTGCCAGAAGAATGAACAAATCTGTCTTGGAAGAAGTACAGCCAGAATGCTCCTTAGAAGCAAGGATGGCAAGACTTCATCCCATATACTTTGGACATATTATCAGGAGGGACCAGTCCCTGGAGAAGGACATCATGCTTGGTGAAGTAGAGAGCAAAAAAGAGGAAGACCCTCAACGAGATGGATTGACACAGTGCCTGCAACAGTGGGCTCAAACATAGCAGCGATTGTGAGGATGGCGCAGGACCAGGCAGTGTTTCATTCTCTCGTACATAGGGTCGGAACTGACTCAATGGCACCAAACTACAGCAACAAGAATACATAGGAAAAGGACATCTGCATATTTGTAAAGCAAAACCAGCCAAAGAGTACAGCAGAATTCACAGGTGGATTTGTCACAGAAAAAATCCATCATGCAGGAAGTAACCTGTTCTGTAATGAAAGGCAAAAGACAAAAATAGCTTAAGTGACAAAACTGATTTGCAAAGGGCAAGAGAAGAAAGTGTGACAATTTAGAACTGGTGTGTTAAGATTCAGAATGGAAAGAAAAAGCCTTACCTTGAACTGAAGTTAACGGAAAAGGTCTTTATGAAGATGCCACTGACCTGTCACAGAAATGGTTTAACTTTTCAAAGTGAGGCTGAATGTGAAAGGTTATAGCTATAGAAAACCTTTTGCCATAAGTCGATTCCAACTCATAGCGACCCTATAGGACAGAGTAGAACTGCCCCAGAGCTGTAGCACTGGATAAAAAAAATTAATGCTGTAAAACCACGTTATGACTTTTTTATAAGAACTCAATTCTGAATATATTTTCAGTTTTATATTTGATAGAGCTGGTCTATTTTATTCTAACCAGCAGTGTTTTGAGCAGAAAAGACGTATCTGTAGGCGTTCCTGAAGTAAAATATATGGTGATGTCGCAGTGGCGGCGAATGTCGGGGCGGCAGAGACAGTAACCAAACACAACTCTTACGGAGAAGTGGGGCCAGGAGGGTCACTCTGAGGAGTCGACCCCGGCTTCAGTCCCAGGAGTTTATTTTATAGTCAGTACAGCAAACAGTGAAGCAAATAACACAACACTGGGCTCTGGGTGAGTAACAAGTTTCGGGCAAGGGAGAAGGAATTCAGGTAAACAAGCCAATCAGTAACAGGGCAATAGGTTTGGGAAAACAAATCGTGCCTAATCTCATTCTTATCACTGGCAAGTCTCCAACATGTCGTATACAGCATAGAGGCCTGTGGGGGCTGCAGTTGTCAATAGTGCAGCCATGTTTAAATGGCATATATCCCACGTGGTGATAAGCGAATTATCTTAGAAGCCATCTTTCTGCCTGCCAGTGTTACTTTACTGCTTATCTTAGCCTTGGTTCCCCTAAAAGCAGAACCTGAGACAAAAGCTTGCATATGGGTAGTTTGGGAAGTGATCCCAGTGATCCCAGTGGAGTGAAATGGAAGAAAAACCAATCAAGGATGCATTGAGTTGGCCACACTACGGCCACTAGTGCTTCATTTTGAGGAATCTTCTGAGGAGTCTTTTGAAATGTGCCTCTCAATTGTTGGGGTGGTAGGGGGAGAGGTGGCCTCACAGTTCTTCCAGGCTGTACGTGCCCAAGAGCCAGGCAGTTCCTGCAGTTTGTCAGAGGCTGGGGGCAGGAAGTAGGAGGTGCCTGGAGCAGGAGACAAGGTGTTTGTCAATACTGCTCTGAAGTGGTTGCCACAGCAGTGGCTTAAGTAAGGCCAAGAGGAAAAGTGACACGCGGGAGCTGCCGAACAACGCTGGTGAATTACCTGTGTGCTTTAATGCCACCAGAAACAATACAACTGGTATTTGTTAAGTGTGACCCTGACCAGTAAAGAAACATTTATTTCTATGTAATGTACTGGATAAGTATGTTGGTATATTTTCTGTTTTTAAATTTTACAACAAATTTCAGTTATTTGGGAAAATAACTTATATAGAATACTATATTCCTTATAAATATATAAATTATTATTTTGTGGACACATATGAAGTTTTTACTATTTTTGCCAGAATTGTAAGGGGTGGGAGATAGAAGATGAAAGAAAGAAACTTACTCCAAAGGAGCATTAATGAAATAGAGCGGGGGAAAAAAAATGCTAGGCTGATAGTCCAATCCAGGTTTTATAGTTCTTCCTCCTTAGACCACTCACTACACCACTTGGGTTTTTCCAGTGAGGGACAGACATTATCTCCCAAGTCCCATTCAACTATAAAAGTTGATTCTGGAACAATGCCACTTCAGATGAAGAAACCCAAGCCCAGGGAAACTGACTCGCTCAGTGGGGTCATACCCAAATAGAAGCAAAAGCAAGACTGGACCTTAAATCTAGCTCCGAGGGACCATATTTTTAACCTTATCTTCTGAATCAAAAATTGGGACATGAACTCTTAAAAAATAGGGCTACTTAAGGGAAGTGGGTGCGTGAGTATAAACAACTCCCAGGAAATAAATCAGGCCCTAGAGTCAACAAAACTGTATACCAGTTACTTAACTAATTCACCTTCATTTCCCAATATGTAATGGGGGTACACTGAATGTAAGGCCACTTATGAGTCAAAGGCAATTTCTAGACTTAACATGATATCTCTTTGGTATTCTTCATGCTTTAAGGTACAAAGTAGTTACTACCACTTGATAGGAAGTCAGGAAGAATGTAAACAGTGAAAAATAACTAGAGATTAAAAAACTAGATTAAATCAGGATGTTTAACAAGGTTTCAAGAAAGTAGACAGACCAGTGTTTATCTAACCAGATTGTGGGCCAAAGGCATCAAAATCTCTTGGGCTCCTTGTTAAAAATGCAGACTTCTGGCCCCACCCCAACCCATCTTTATCAGTCTCACGGTGGGGCAGGGATTCTGCATTTTTAAACAATATTCCAGGTGATTCTTAAGGCAGCCTGAAGTTTGAGAACCACTGGTATAGACAAGTGGGAAAATGTACAGCAGCCAGACAGGGAAAGGACCAGGCCAGATAAAGAACAGAAAAGAAATACAGAAAATGAAAGGAGGGCCAAGGAAAAGGATGTAGCATATACTAGGGTGGTGTTTTCTTTTTCTGTAAATCTGTAACAATTTATAAAACTTGAGGATATAACAACTTACCAAAGTAAAGGTTATTAACCTAATTCTAGTAAGCTGTAACATTTGAAAGATATCTCAAGGTTCACATCATTACAAATGATTATAAATGTATGTATTGTCCTCATCGCTAGGTCTATTTTGTGTCTCTTGGCTTTATTTTTCATTTTACTTTCTGTCTTAGTTACCTAGTGCTGCTATAATAGAAATACCACAAGTGGGTGGCTTTAACAAACAAATTTTTCACAGTTTAGGAGGCTAGAAGTCTGAATTCAGGGCACCAACTCTAGGGGAAGGTTTTCTCTGTCAGTTCTGGAGAGGGTCCTTGTCTCTCTTCAGCTTCTATTCCTTGGCTCCTTGGTGACCCTCATGTGGCATGGTATCTATCTTACCCCATGTCTGCTGCTGTTCTTCCTTACTTAATCTGTTCCTTTTATATCTCAAAAGAGACTGATTCAAGACACACCCTACACTGATACTGTCTCATTTTCAAGCACATAACAAAGAAAACCCATTCCCAAATGGGATTATAACCACAGGTGAAAGGGTTGGGATTTACAATGCACATTTTTGGTGGACACAATTCAATCCATAACACGGTCCTACTTCTGCTTTGCTATCCTGTTATATTTCATGTATAGCCATAAGCCGCCTTAAATCCTTTTTGAAAAAAGGATGATTTTGGAATAAATCACTGGCACCCAAATAAACAAAACAGTAAAAACCTTTTGGAGAACTTCAAAAGCATTTTAATGTGGGCCCATGAGATAACGTGAACAAATGAAGTGAAGTAATGGTTGTGACCAATTAGTGGCAAAACTTTGAATCCCTTTGATGATCAATTCTAGTCTATAATAAGCAAGAACACAACCATCAGAAGCAAGAAACGTTGGTATGCTGAGGTGGACTTACCCATGATGGAGCCAGTAAGGCAAGTGATCTTTCAGGGGCTTCCTTGCTGCTCCCCACTTCTACCCTAGCCCCACATCCTTCAAGGCACAGAGTAGGCTTTTGCAAACCTAATTATTCCAAGTCTTAATCCCTGGTAAATCATAAAATTGTTCAGTTTTTCAGGGACATGCCAGCCTTAGTCAAGGAACTACATCAGATACTCAAGGGCAGGCTGTGGCAGATTTTCCATCTTAACCCCTGGCTCCTAGTTGAAGCCAAGTAAGTATTTGTTCATTAAATGGCACAAAGATACTTTAAATATTTATTGAACTGAAAACTCCCATGCAGTGTTGCACGAAAGTAGCTCCACTCTCAGTCAAAGCGGTACTTCCAGATAGCAGCAGCTCCACGTAGAACAGCAGAACCCTGGAGCAGCTTGTTAGCACTTCAAAGTGATGAACATCTAAACTCCCATTAAAGCAAAAATGTCATCAATGTCATCTCTCTGCTTAATAGTTTCTGATGTATTATGTTCACTCGTTTGGGTCATTGTCCATGAACCAGTTTCATTGTCATTGCTTTGTGTGAGATTTTCATGGTTTTGTTTCTTCTTAGTTCTCACAACAGGGTTTGAAGCTCTGCTACCTATGAGCTGCTTGCTGTAAGGGTAGAGATCAGCTCTATGAACCGTGCGGTGGGAGAGTCTTCGTTTAGCACTGGTGTCTGTAGCACCCTTCTGCGTCCCTTGAGGGAACTGGTGAATTTCCTTTAAAAGGGCTGACTGCAGCTTTCTCTGCGGTTTCCTTCGTCTCAGTAAAAATTTATTCTGTGACCTTCTTTGACTCAGATGATGCTTTGAAGTTTTGTTACCTGAGCCACGAAGAATGCAGTTGCAAATAGATGTTTTTATGCACTCTAATTTCTTCGGCAAGCTTTAAAGGACAGAGAAAGGAAAAATCTGAGCTTGTTAAGATGCAGAAAAACATTCTCAAGCACTTTTAATTTGTCTCCTTTCTAGCTCTAGCAACTGCCAACTAAACAGAAAAGAAAGTACACAACTTATTTGCAAGTCCCATGCCTATGTAAGGCATTCTGCTGTGTGGATCATAACAAATTATGGATAACACTGCAAAGAATGGGAATTCCAGAACACTTAATTGTGCTCATGCGGAACCTGTACGTAGACCAAGAAGCAGTTCGAACAGAACAACGGGATACTGCATGGTTTAAAATCAGGAAGGGCGTGTGTCAGGGTTTTATCCTTTCACCGTACTTACTCAGTCTGTATGCTGAGCAAATAATCTGAGAAGCTAGACTGTGAAGAAGAACATGGCATCAGAATTGGAGGAAGACTTATTAACCTGTGATATGCAGAGGACACAACCTTGCTTGCTAAAAGTGAAGAGGACTTGAAGCACTTACTGATGAAGATCGAACACTACAGCCTTCAGTATGAATTACACCTTAACGTAAAGAAAACAGAAATCCTCACAACTGGACTAATAAGCAACATCATGATAAATGGGGAAAAGACTGAAGTTGCCAAGGATTTCATTTTACTTGGATCCACAATCAACGCCTATGGAAGCAGCAGTCAAGAAATCAAAAGACGCATTGCATTGGGCAAAATCTGCTGCAAAAGACCTCTTTAAAGTGTTAAAAGGCAAAGATGTCACCCTGAGGACTAAGGTACGCCTGATCCCAGCCATGGTATTTTCACTAGCCTCATGTGCTTGCAAAAGCTGGACAATGAATAAGGAAGACCCAAGAATTGATACATTTGAATTACAGTGTTGGCAAAGAATACTGAATAGACCACAGACTGCCAGAAGAACAAACACGTTTGTCTTGGAAGAAGTATAGCCAGAATGCTCCTTAGAAGCAAGGATGGCAAGACTTCGTCTCATGTACTTTGGACATGTTATCAGGAGGGACCAATCCCTGGAGGACATCATCATGCTTGGTAAAGTAGAGGGTCACCAAAAAAGAGGAAGACACTTGGAGTGTAATGGATCACTGTTGTGTGGCTTTTCTAGCCACGGTCTTGTAACTCCCACCCAAGTGATTGGGCAGGACTGCAGATAATTGTGGCCCACCAAGGGGATTGGGCAGTTTTTCCTTAAAAGAAGGCCAATTCCAGAGCAGAAAGGAGAGCCCACCACCACCAAGGAAGAACAGGCAGAAGCTGGCACATCCTTTGGACCCAGAATCCCTGCACTGGGAGGCTCCTGGGACGAGACAGAGAGTAAGCTGTAACCTGAAGATGGTGAGAAGCGGTGGCAGGAGAGACCTGGCAGCAGGAGACAGCATGGTGGGCTTCCCAGCCCATGAAGCAAGAAAGCTGAGTGCCTTTGGGCAGAGAGGCCTAGGACCAGGGAAAAGGTGTGCCTACGAGCACTGCTGGGAAGAGGCTGTCCTTATGGAAGAACTGTATCCTTGAGTGTTCCTGATCCTGAATTGTAACCTGTTAATTCCCTAATAAGCCCTATAATCTTGAGTATGGTCTGTGAGAACTGTGAGTACTGTGTGGCCATTGCAGTGAATTATCGAACCCAGTACAGAAGTAGAGAGTGTCATGAGAGGGACGGTTGGTGTCGGAATTCATAAAGATGGCAGAGAGAGGAGGTGTGTCTGACCCGTCCTCACAGGAATCAGTCCTGGGCTGTTGATCTTAATTCTCCTTCCCCCTTGTGAGGTTGGAGGTCAGACACCACCCCCAAGCCATTTTTACTACCCTCAACAAGATGGATTGACACAGTAGCTGCAACAATGGGCTCAAACACAGCAACGATTGTGAGGATGGCGCAGGACCAGGCAGTGTTTCGTTCCGTTGTACATGGGGACGCTATGAGTTGGAACCGACTTGATGGCACCTAACAACAACATGCCTGTGTACAATCCCAGAATCACAATGAAAAATAAGGAAGGAGGGGTTTCAACCCAAATCTGTCTTTTCAGATCCCAACTTGCAACTCAGGTTGTAGGCAGACGTACTCCATTATGCTCCCAAAGTGAAGTAACGCATGTAACTGCCTGGGAAGGTAGCTGAGCAGTGAAGATACCTCCACACTTTAGAGCCAGAGCTTTTCCCTGCAACCTGCTAACTTGTCCATAATATACCAGCAGTGGAGCTGGAAAAAGGATGTATCACAAATGGCAGAATCTGCCAGTGCACAGGAATCCCCATCTGGATAAGCAACTCGGGTTGTGGCAGGAAGTTGACAAGGAAAAAGGAATAAAAGCGAAGAATCAGAAGACAGGGCTTGCACTAACTGACAGCCTTGAGCTACCCTAAGTGTGACTCTCTGTCAGTTTGGAAATTCAGAACTCAAACAGCTGATTATTTTAGGTGTTTTGCTTCTGGTTAGGCTGCCCTGCCACAGGGCACATCAGTGTCTGCTGAACTGCCTGGCTACGCGGGAGGATCAGATTTGGAGATTAGCATGAACCAGTACTCCCAGCCCCACCACCCTCTGCTTTTATTTTTTAAACAAATATAAAACTTTGAGGAAGACCATTATAATGCAGTAATTCACAGTCTCTTTGTTTTCTAAACCATTTTCTTGTCTTACTACAACAGTGACTTTTAAGTACCTGAAATGGAGATAGGCAGAATGAAAAAAAAAATCAGAGGACCTGAACTAAGTTCTAGATCACCAGTTCCAACACCTTGAACAAAATCCTCCAATTCCTCATCTATAAAACCGGAGTAATACTGCCCACCTCAGAGTTACTGTGGACGTCAAGCCAGCTGTCAAATGTATTATAGATATAATGTATTACTGAAATGGCAAAACAGAGCAGGAGGAAAGACAACTGTATTTCTAAGGGGTACAGAATAATGATTTAATGAAACTCCCATTTGTTACCCTTCTTGTTAGTTTTTAATCATTATATCCTCTGCCTCACCCCACCCTGACTTTAAGCCCAGTCGTGAACAGAATGCCTGTCTGCATCTCAGGCTGAGTTTCTGCCCTAGAAGGACTCCCTTTCTGATGGCTACAGGCCTTTAGGGGTCCCCAGTGTAAAACCTCTCCAAGCAGTTCATCTCCTAGAAATATTCGACACCTTCTGCCCTGGCTTTTAATGAAAGCCCTCATTATATATTACTAGTTTCCTAAAGAGGGAGTATCTTCTCCATAATTTTTAAAAAAGAAAGTTTAACAGATTTTGGGAAGTTAAAGTGATTCATCCTGAACAGATCAACGTCTGTACCTACAGATAACAAATAACGGTGGATGCAGAGTATTTCTGGAAGGATACATAAAAACTGGCCAGACCGATTGCCTCTGTGAAGGAGAATTAAGGACCTACCTGTATACTCATTTGTGTGTGACATTGCTCCTATGGTTATTATTTTTTCAATAAAAAATATAAAGCTCTAAACCGTCTATCTTTACATAATGCTTCATGCAGTGATGGCACACGATCACAGATAGCCATCCTTAAGCAGTTCCATGAATGTGAGAATCATGGGAAAAGAATAAATCAATAACATAGAGTCGAGCTCCTGTGAACATTAATGCTGACCCTGGCCCCGGCAGTCTGGCGTGTGCCCACAAAGATGGCAGGCACCTCTGCTTCTCCCCAGGCCTCACCCCACTCTCTCCAGCCCTCACCCCGCTCTCCCCAGCCCTCACCCCGCTCTCTCCAGCCCTCACCCCTCTCTCCCCAGCCCTCACCCCTCCAGCCCTC
>NW_004443962.1:21247516-21249477 GCF_000243295.1 Trichechus manatus latirostris | reverse complement strand
CCCCAGCCCTCACCCCTCTCCCCAGCCCTCACCCCGCTCTCCCCAGCCCTCACCCCTCTCCCCAGCCCTCACCCCGCTCTCCCCAGCCCTCACCCATCTCCCCAGCCCTCACCCATCTCTCCAGCCCTCACCCCGCTCTCTCCAGCCTTCACCCTATTCTTCCCAACCCTCACCACTCTCCAGCCCTCACCCCACTCTGTCCAGGCCCACCCCGCTCTCCCCAGCCCTCACCCCTCTCTCCCCAGCCCTTACCCCTCTCTCCGCAGCCCTCACCCTGCTCTCTCCAGCCCTCACTCTGCTCTCCCCAGCCCTCACCCCGCCCTCACCTTGCTCTCCCCAGCCCTCACCCCCTCTCCAGCCCTCACCCCACTCTCTCCATGCCCACCTCACTCTCCAGCCCTCACCCTACTCTTTGCAGGCCCACCCCACTCTCTCCAGCCCTCACCCTGCTGCACTGAAGCTGTCAGCCGATGCCATCTCCCAGCAGAGCATGAGCCCTGGGAGGACTCAGTCGGCCTCACAGCTGTCGTCCCAGGTCTTCCCAGATTTAGCATACGGACACTCCTAACGTTTTCTGAATAAACAGATGGAATGATGAAGAGTATAAATGAATAAGGCCAATAACCAAGGCTTACTTTCCTCCTCCCTACGACGTGTGAGATAGCTTTGTCCACATAACCAAACCCGAAACAACACCGCAGTTAGAGCAGATCCCACTTTTAGCTCCCAGGGCTGCTGGACAGACAGCCCATTTTAAAGAGACAGGTGACGAGGATATAGACATTTTTGCCTTAAATGACAGCAGAAAAAGTAAAGGAATATAATTTTTGTAATACACCTACCTATAACCTTGAGCTTCCACATGTTTAAGCCGGTTACTTTTAAGAAGTTTGTTACCCAGAAAGGTGGCCTGAGCCTTGAGTTTCCGGCTCCTGCACCATATAACCGCCATCTGGATTTCTTCAGAAAGTTTTATGAAGGTCTCGGCCTCTTGGAATCTTTGCACAAAACTGTTGGCACAGGAGATTTCTATCACTTTCTGAGAACATTTAGTTGCCTTTATTTTGGACTGAGAACACTTAAAGTTGGTCTCCTGAAATGTAGGAAGGTGAGAAAAACAATACTGAATGTTACTGACTTGTAACTATATGACAACAGGGAAAAGCTATCAAACTAAATAACTACTAAGAGAAAAAACTATCAAAATTTGAAAATAATCAGTCTTTTAAAAAGAAAACTTTTTTTTTTTTTAGCTTACTCAGCTTTCTTTTTGTCTTCAAAGACTTAGTTTTTGAATTTTTATTCCACTGCTCCTAACACAAGTATTTTGGGTTTTTTTCTCTCTGTACTAGGACAGGTCCCATCTGTAGATGAATTCAATTTTACACGGGAGTCTTAATATTCTAACACACATATGTATTTAACATGTGCACCAGAATAAAACTCCACATGATTAAATATTATCCAACAGCTATTGGGGGTGGGAGGATCATCAACAGGGCCCTTCTCTCCTCTGTACCACTGGACAACCACACTTGTTTTCATATCTGCACCCTAAGCAACCCTACTCAGTGATGGGTCACCAATGTTACTAAAAATGCTTCAGGACAGGGAAGGTGTAAGCCTTACAGAGCACCCAGCAGAGTAGGCCCTCAGTAAAGGACTGCTGCATGCATGTTACGAACGCTTAACCAGGCAACATTTCCAACTGCACTCCACCATCTTCTTTGTTTCTTCAACCCCATCTTTCTGTATCAAGTTTGGATTTTACCAACTTCTACTATTTCTTTATGAAAATATGCCAGCTCCCAGGTGTGCTTCCATCCCTCGTTCATAGCCTACCTTCTTCCAAATTTCTCAGCTTAAAAAACAGTAGAGAAAATGGCGCTCTAGGCAGAAGCACCACGCCGTCCCTCCACAGCAAAGATCCGAAAAACTAAGCCAAACAGAGAATACAACAA
>NW_004443962.1:21238636-21239790 GCF_000243295.1 Trichechus manatus latirostris | reverse complement strand
GTTGTGGGGTTGTTAACCAATGTCATAAAACAACATGTGTCCTACTGTTTCATGAGAAACTATTTGTTCTGTAAGCCTTCACCTGAAGTACAATTAAAAAAAAAAAAAAGTAGAACATATAAAAGTGGCGACCTATCAAGTTAGTATTTGGTGACAGGGAAGAGAAGCTTGGCCTAAAAGAAGGTGAGCATATCAGTGCTAATTACTAAAAATGTGCTCATGATTAGTCATGAACAGAGGGACCTGACCCACCAGCTTCAAAACCAGCTCACAGAAGCAGATGGACGGACTGCAGAAGTTTCCAAGGGTCATGAAGAGCCATAGTTCTCCTTGAGACAAAGAGTTCAGAAAAGTATTTTTGGGACTAGTGTAATGGTATAGAACAGAGACTGCCTGCATTCAAATCCAGCTCTGCTGCTTATTTGCTGTGTGGCCTAGGCAAGTTTCTTGACCTTTCCGTGCCTCACTTTCCTCATCTGAAATACGGAAACAATTAACAACAGTACCTCCCTCACAGGACTTTTGTGAGAGCTATATGTGTCAACACAGATGAAGCATTCAGAACAATGCTTGGCACAGAGTAAATGCAAAATAAGCATCAGCTATTCTTCTAATTCCTCCGTCTGGAACTCATGAATTAAACAGAATATGCTAGGAGTCCTTATAAAAGCTCAAGAAAGTGCTCTGACTTACTAAAAATGATTAAGAATTCTTAAATAGAATGGAAGAAATAACCGATGAAGGAAACTGGGAGAAAAAGATTTTGAGAAGACAGAGGGTAACAGAAGTCAAGTACCTGTCAGGTGAAAGAGGGTGATACTGATTACTTACCTGTTGTTAGGTCCCAAGCAAACAGAATTTACAGACACTAACTAATAAGAGAAATCATGTTAAAGCTTGAATCCAACAGGACAAAGGATAAGGGTGATGACAGTGATGATATCTAATACCAATTAATTGCTTATCATACTCCAGACTCTGTGTTGAACACTTTACATGCATTTAAAACTGGCACAACCCTATAAAGTACATACTGTTACTAGGAAATAGATTTATAAAGAAGTCAAGAAACTTACATAACAGTCGCAAAAGGACAAATATTGTATGAGACCACTGTTATAAGACTCAAGAAAAGGTTGAAACACAGAAGAAAA
>NW_004443962.1:21220340-21237711 GCF_000243295.1 Trichechus manatus latirostris | reverse complement strand
AAAAAGCAACTTAGGTAAGGTCACACAGCTAGTACAAGCCAAAGCCAGGCCTCACCACTTTCTGCTTGACTGCAAAGCCCATTCTCTTAAACTGCAATGCAATCCACACTTGTGATGGATCCCTAGGGTTTAAAATTCTAGACACTTTGACTAAAACGTTTCTGAAGGCATTCTAGTAACTGGATTAAATGGATCCCTTAAAGTCCCACAGAAGTGCATCTATTCATTCAGTAGCAGACATTGAGGACTAAGAAGGCACTAAGCTTACAGCTAGGGACAAAAAGAGAAGATTCAATCCCTACCATCAGTGGGTAGCAGCCATGTTCTAAATTAATGAGCTATATTAAAACAAGTCAGACAAACCTGAGTAGCTCTGTGTTTCAGCCGTTTGCAGAAAGCCCTCACATCAAATTCTGACGATTTTTCTGTAGATGGAAAAGATCCCAGAACAAACACTTAGGTGACAACAAACTCTTGAGTGCATGGGAACATTTCTTGCCAAATTACTATAAAATAAAGGGAATTAAGCAAAGAACTCCGAAGCAACAACAGAAACAAACAACTTTAAATATTCAAGCCTAGAAAACAGGTATTACACTTCGCTAGAGAGAATCAATGTGGGTTACAATTAAGAAGGGAGATGCTGAGTTCCTCTCTATGCAGTGCATGATTATATTATAATTTCAACAGCTTTGATCAGAGCATGTGCTACAGCAAAGCAATTACCTGCAAAAACTTTCCTTTTCTTTACCGGCTGGCCGAGATCCACACTATCCTCTATGTTGGTCTTCATTTGTTTAGCTTTTTTGGTAATTCTAAGCAAGGCTTCTTCACTGGACATCTGGTGCTGCTCTTTTGTTAAAAACAGTTTATTTAGCAACCTAGTTACTCCTTTAGTTACAAAAGCTGTAGGCATTTTTTTCTTAAAGACCTCAAAATAGGGCTGTCCTAGAAATTCAACAATATCAGAGGGAAAGGTGAAAGCTTTAAAGTAAGGCATTGGTTGAATCCTGGAGATCTCTTGTAGCAATCCAAACAATGGTTCATATAAAGAAATCAGCCTTTTTAAAACACCTTTATAGAGAACCCTAGAGAAAGAAACAGAAGTTCATGAATTAGCCAGTTAATTACAATTTACAAACTGCATATTAACAACAACAAATTAAAAGCTGAAAATAAATGCCTACCAAGCTCCTCCACTGTAGATAAGAAACGCTACAGTACGAATCTGCAAACAGCCCAGTTAGTCCAGCCCAGATAGAAAAATCCAAGTATAAAACGTTACTCAAAAACAAATAAAGCACTACCCAGAGAGATGGCTCAAAGGATGCACATCAAAATCTTAAGTGTAGTTACATTATTTCTGAGTGGAGAGATTTTCGGCAAATTTCAGGTTCTTCGCATTATTCTTACTGTTTGAATTCTTATAATAAGCATGTATTACGGTTGTAATCAGCAAAAATTAAAGCTATTTTCGTTACAGAAAAGAAAGAATAAAGGTTTGACATTTTAAAATGATAGGATCAGGTAACACTGTTAACTTTGATTAAAGATAAACAGAATCCAAAGTAATCTGATTGGAAATAGTACTTGAGACATCCAGATTAAGTAAGACATGAAAGCAAGGTTTTCAATCTCCAAAGACAAAAAAATTTTCTCCTATTTTTTTTCCTAGTTTTCTTACATTTAAATCAGAGCTTACCATCCTAATTGTTTTAAATGGGCCCCAAAGATCTCCTTACAAATAAGGGCAGATTCTGAGTCCAATTATACATAAAATCAGTTTCACAATATATAATGAGGCATGCAAGAGAAGGTCTCTTTAGTTTTCAAGTATTACCAGTGTTTGTAATTGCATCAACTAAGCATGCATCAAAAAAGCAGTGCTGTTTCAGGTGGAAGAAACGATGCTACAGCACATACAGAATGTCAAAAATTGTATTTCTCATTGCCATTAAAAATTAGAAATTAGTGGCTGAAAAAACCAAGTGACACAGCCAGCCCAAGAACACCGTAAATGGTCCAGCTGCTGTATGATCACTGCCACTACATTTTATTATTCTAGATCCTAATCCTAGGAGCCCTGGTGGCACAGTGGTTTAAGAGCTCAGCCGCTCACCAGAAGGTCGGCAGTTCAAATCCACCAACCACTCCTTGGAAACCCTATGGGGCAGTTCTACTCTGTCCTGGAGGGTCGCTATGAAACGGAACCAACTCAACAGCACCTAACAACACAATCCTAGGAATTCGTTTAGTTGTTTAGTGTTGGGTTGATCCCAGGGCTTCAGATTCAAAGCCCAGTCCTTTGACATAACCCCAAATAAACTCTGATCAGATGAAGAAAGTCTGCACCTTCAGCATCCCACATGAAAAGTACTAATGAGAAGCCTAGACTGAGGTGGAGAGATGAAAAGGAATGAAGGATTTCAAAGGCATGTACATACCACAGCCTGCTCACCAGTCCAACCATCACGAGGTTTAAAATAATGAATTCTCGCAAACCAAGGTGCTTCACGGTCAAGCTGGAGAATCAAGTTAAGGTTAGAAAACAAAACCAAAATAATTTGAGTTGTGTAAGTTATGTTTATGAAAGAATAGATTTGAAGTAAAAGAATTTTCTTGAAGGTATTAAAGCCTTAAAACATGTTCTATTTAAGGGATGGAAACTTAAAAAGTAACACACACTCTACTAGAGCCCCATTATTACATTTCATTTCAAAGGTTTCGTTTCTAAGATTCAGCGTTTCTAACTCTTAACGCTCTTAGAATACTACATGCTAGCTAGAAACAGGCAGTCTGTGGCAATGGCCATTTATCAGGCGACTCCTGGGAAAAGGAGGCCAAGAAGCCACAGTTTAAGAATTCCCCACAGGTTACAGCTCCCACAGAGTCCTAGCTTTCAAACAGAAGTATTAATAAATAGATCCAAACAATTCCCAGATGGAAGAGGATATTTAGATTGATCAAGGATACAGAAATGTCTTGCAACAACAGTCCAACAAGCGGAGTAACAGCTTGCAGGCTCCCAAAACCTTCATTAACACCAATTCCACCACTGGTTCACTGGGAATGACACGTTCTTTGGTAGTTACAGGCTGGTTTTCACTTGACAAAAACAGAAAAGTATTTATGACTTTCATCTTTAAATATAAAGCATTTATACGGCACTTTTCAAATGCAGACTTGCTTTAAACACAGGGCAATGTGAGGTAGCTGTGCTCAGTAACAACCCACTGACATTTCATTACGACTCACTGGGGCCCAGAATTCAATGTCTCTCCAGTCTCTCCCACAGGCAAGCAGAAGGTATTTACTACCACACGTACCAAGTGGCCTTTATTAAAACAAGACTTGTACGGTGGAGGTATAATTGGTTCTATTCCAAAACCAAGGCAGAGAAAGTCCAAAGGGAGATCACAACAAGACATCAGGTTCCCAGCCCACCACACCACAAAGCAACTGGATCACTTACTTGGAAGAAAGCAACTCAAAAATATCTTGAATTGAACCTTCCAAATTCATGGTTTTCAAACGTTTTAAACATTGTTCAACCTGAAGGAGGAAGAGCAGCTCAAGTTCATGTGTACATAAGCAGACGGGGTCACTAATGTGACCAAGAAGCCAGAGATCCAGATTTTCAAAGTATGAAAATATACTGAATACCACAGACTACCTTTTGTTTTCCAAGAGTAAAGAAGTCCAAAGCCCTGGTCTGGAGGGCCCAATTTTGTCTTAAGCTCCAATTAGTTCATGAAGCCACTTTATACCACATCGTGTTGTACGCCCAATTACTCTAATATTCTACTGATCAGATTATATATCCCACAGTAAACCAACCACAATTTTGTTCTTTTTCATGGATTTAGGATTCTGACTGTGCTCAGGGAACTGTTTCATAATGTCCAACATTTTGTCTTGTTCAAATTACTCTGTCTCTGAACTAAGCAAAGGAACTATCTCTGTCTCTGAACTAAGCAAAGGAACTATAACTTATTTGCTGTATGCAATGAAAAGAATTTTTCTTTTCACAAAAAATTACTTAGCCGCTAGAAACAAGACTGGGAAAGAATAGATCCGAACATATTTTCTTACTAACAAAAAATCATTTTGTGAAATGCTATCAAAAAAAAAAGTCCACATGCAACTGTGCACTGAAGAAATATAAATCACAAATAATACTGAGATTTCCCAAAACGACAAAACAGTAACTGTCAATGTAGGTATTAAATGTAGAAATATAGAGCTTCCTCCTCACCTGCTTGAGGGCCAAATGGGGCTTGTGGCGGCCCATTCTGTTGTGATTGCTGTAAATGACTGCACACAACACATCTGTTTCTGCATCTAAGGCTTGGCTTTTCAGCAACAGTGTGACGCTGTGGCACTCTTTAATGACAGCTGCAGTGCAAAGGTCTAAAGCAGAGATTTTAGTAAGAGTATGTATTTCTACCTCAAGTATATTGTATAAAAAACACACCAAAAGAAGCATCTTTCCTTCTTATTTGTCTTAAAGGATGAGAACAAATGAACATAGTAAGCCTCGATTGTAAGAACATAATTATTCTAAGGAGGTGAGAAGTTGGAAAATGGTGACCGATGATAAAAAGTCCAGAAAATCATTAACACCTGTTAAACAAGAATGTATTTATTTTGTCGTAATTTTAATGATCTTTGATATGAATACTCTGCAGTCAGTTATTTGGCATGCAACTATACGGTAAGTACCCTGAAGGTGGGACTCAAGTTATAAACGTCTCTAAATCCCCCATTTTGCTATGCACATAAGCATGACAGAATAAACTCCTGCTCTTAAAAATCAATGCCAATTATTTGGGTACTACTTTAAGGTAGATAAGAATACACTCAGAAAAGAGAAACCACCATGGCAACTGAAAACTATTCTTGGATCGACACCTGACTCCATCAGTGGAGTTCACGTGTTCCCCGTGGCTCCAAGAGCAGCACTAGCACCCGAGGCACAAGGAACAAAAAGGCAGATTTCTACATACAACATGGAGAACTTTCTTATATTCCCAATCTTTTGAAGGCAGAATGGACTGCCTTAGGGATGGGGTAGCTGTTGTTAGGTACCATGAAGCTGATTCTGGCTCATAGGGACCCCATGAGGCAGAGCAGAGCTGCCCCACAGGGTTCCCTAGGCTGTAATCGTGTGCGTGCGTGCACGTGCGCGCTTTAGATGAAGGTTTACAGAGCAAATTAGTTTCCTATTAAACAATTAATACACATATTGTTTTGTGACACTGGTTGCCAACCCCACCGCATGTCAACACTCTCCCCTTCTTGGCCTTGGGTTTCCCGTTACCAGCTTTCCTGTCCCCTCCTGCCTTCTCATCCTTGCCCCTGGGCTGGTGTGCCCATTTAGTTTCATATACGTGGTTGAAATACGTGTATTATTGTTTGTTTTATGTTGTTGCTGTTGTTAGGTGCCATCAAGTCTGTTCCGACTCATAGCGACCCTATGTACAACAGAACAAAATGCTGCCCAGTCCTGCGCCATCTTCACAATCGTTGTGCTTGAGCCCGTGTTGCAGCCACTGTGTCAATCCATCTTGTGGAGGGTCTTCCTCTTTTTCGCTGACCCTCTACTTTACCAAACATGTCCCTCTTCAGGGACTGATCCCTCCTGATCACATGTCCAAAGTATGTGAGACGCAGTCTTGCCATACTCGCTTACAAGAAGCATTCTGGCTATACTTCTTCCAAGACAGATTTGTTCGTTCTTTTGGCAGTCCGTGGTGTATTCAATATACTTCACCTACACCACAATTCAAAGGCATCAATTCTTCGAGATTCCTTATTCATCGTCCAGCTTTCGCATGCATATGAGGCAAATGAAAATACCGTGGGTTGGGTCAGGCGTATCTCAGTCTTCAAGGTGACATTTTTGCTTTTCAACACTTTAAAGAGGACTTTTGCAGCAGATTTGCCCAATGCAATGCGTCTTTTGATTTCTTGACTGCTGCTTCCATGGGTGTTGATTGTGGATCCAAGTAAAATGAAATCCTTGACAACTTCAATGTTTTTCTCTGTTTATCATGATGTTGCTTATTGGTCCAGTTGTGAGGATTTTTGTTTTATGTTGAGGTGTAATCCATACTGAAGGCTGTGGTCTTTGATCTTCATCAGTAAATGCTTCAAGTCCTCTTGGCTTTCGGCAAGCAAGGTTGTGTCATCTGCATAACGCAGGTTGTTAATGAGTCTTCCTCCACACTTCAACAAACTTACAGACGTGCAGGGGGGTTGTTTTATAGGCCTGTCTAATCTTTGGCTGAAGGGTGAACCTTGGGAGTGACTTCAGTACTGAGTTAAGTGTGTCTGCGGGCATGCTCTCGGGGTTTCTCCAGTTTCTGTCACACCAATAAGTTTGGTCGTTTTTGTTAATTTGATGTTTTGTTCTACCTTTTTCTCCTGCTCTGTCTGGGACCCTCTGTTGTGATCCCAATCAGAGCAGTCAGTAGTGGTGGCCATGCACCATCTAGTTCTTCTGGTCTTAGGGTCACATAGGCTGTGGTTCATGAGGTCCATCAGTCCTTTGGACTAATATTTCCCTTGGGTCTTTGGTTTTCTTCATTCTCCCTTGCTCAAGACAGGTTGGGACCAGTGGAGTATCTTAGCTGGCCACCCACAAGCTTTTAAGACCCCACACGCTACTCATCAAAGTAGGACATAAAACATCTTCTTCATAAACCATGTGATGCCAATTGAGCTAGATGTTCCCTGAGACTATAGTCCTCAGCTCTCAGCCCAGTAACTTGGTCCCTCAGGGAGTCTGGATGTGTCTATGAAGCTTCTATAACCTTGCCTTAGTCAAGTTGTGCACACTTCCCCAGTATTGTGTACTGTCTTACCCTTCACCAAAGTTACCACTTATCTATTATCTACTTAGTGTTTTTCCCTCCCCCCACCACCTACCCATCAAAGATTGTTTCTTTCTGTAAAACTTTTCATGAGTTTTCATAACAATAAACAGATCGCCAGGTCTTTTCTCTTGCAGAGCAGCCAGTGGTTCCAACCCTGAGCTTTGGGCTAGCAGCTAGCAGCCTAGCCCTTAACCTCTGCAACATCGGGCTCCTTGGTGGTAGCTGTTAGGTTGGAATTTCTCATGTGCCATACAAATCTTGGTAAGAAAGTTTTGAATAGAGGAAGAAGGCAGATGAACCTGTAAACTGGTTAAGACTCATGGACAGGAGGACAAGGGGGGAGACGTTGACGGTTAGGTAGGTTCTAAGCACTAAGTATTAATAACAAGTTATTATTTGAGTGTTTATATACTACATCAGGAGTGCTTTACCTGTAATGTTAACTCTTTCCTCGCAGCAGCCCTACAATGCAGGCACTTTATTGTACTTTAGATGAAGGTTTACAGAACAAATAGTTGCTCATTAAACAGTTAGTACACATATTGTTTTATGACAATGGTTAACAACCCCACAACATGTCAACACTGTCCCTTCTCAACCATGGGTTCCCTATTACCAGCCTTCATGTCCCCTCCTGCCTTCTAGTCCTTGTCCCTGGACTGTTATGCCCCATTAGTCTCGTTTTGTTTTATGGGGCTGTCTAATCTTTGGCTGAAAGGTGAACCTCAGGAGTGACTTCATTACTGAGCTAAAAGCGTGTCCGGGGGCGATACTCTTGGGGTTTCTCCAGACTGTACCGGGCCAGTAAGTCTGGTTTGTTTTTGTGAGTTAGAAGTTTGTTGTATATTTTTCTCCAGCTCTGTCCGGGGCCCTCTGTTGTGATTCCGGTCAGAGCAGTCAGTGGTGGTAGCCGGGCACCATCTAGTTGTACTGTATTCAGTCTGGTGGAGGCCGTGGTAGTTGTGGTCCTTTAGCCCTCTGGACTAATCTTTTCCTTGTATCTTGTTTTGTTCATTCTCCCTTGCTCCCGGAAGGGTGAGACCAGTGGAGTATCTTAGATGGCTGCTCACAGGCTTTTAAGACCCCAGACGTGTAGGCATTATTTTTATCCCCATTTGAAAATGGGTAAACTAAGACACAGGTTAAATAACTCCCCCACGCTCCAGCAAACAAAAAAAACCAGGATTCAAACCCAGACAATCTGGCTACAGCGACAAGCTAGTAACTACTGTGCCCTACAGCCTGATAACAGCAATCCAATATGCACTGGTAAATCACTTCAACCTGGTGGTTGTTGGGGACTAGCTTCATCCTTGCGATGAGGAACTGGAGGGCCACAAAGATTGCGATTTAAGTCCATTGTGATTAGGTGGCTCCCCTAGCTGCTCGGGGACAGGAGTTGGGAACCCACGGTGGGAGAAACAGCCCCCGGTGACCCTTCCCTTCCAGCTGTGTCTCCCCGAGCCTCCTGGGCGCGGCACTGGGCCTCGATCCTTCACCACTGCGGCCTGGCCCCGTGCTAGCTCGTTTAGTGAAGGATCGACGAACGTAGCCAGAGACCATTAACGATCTCTTCGCAAACGTCCAGTCCAAGCCCCCCATCAACCGCGCAGCGGACGACCCTTCCCAACGTCCCGCGGGCGCAGGAAGTCCCGCCCCCGGCCCACGTGCACCGCCCCGGCCGGCTGGTCGCCGCCGGAAACGTCTGCCTGTCCTGCTGCCGCCGCTTCCTGGGCGGCACACCTCACCCCTCACTCACCAAGCGCCGCGCTAGGCTCCCGGACTACTACTGCGGTGCAGCTCCCCGCTTTGGGGATCTTCAGGCGGTTCCACGGCTCTGGCCCCGGCCGCATTGCGGCCATCTTGAGAGGCGGGGCAGGGACCGAGAACGGCGGAACTGGGCGAGACCAAGTTGAGCCAGGAAGCGGGGGAGAGGGGACGTCACCTCCCAGGAGGGAGGAGACAGGGGACGAAACCTCCCGGGAGGGAGGGGGAGAGGGGACGCCACCTCCCAGGAGGGAGGGGAGAGGGGGATGAAACCTCCCGGAATCCTGCAGCTGAAATAGGCTTGGGTTGGAGAGGGCCCAGATGACAGATGATCATCCAACCTCGGGTTACCAAAATCTGGCCAGTGCGTCAGAATCACTTGGGTTGTGATGGTTAATTGTCCTCTAGTCAGTTCGGACACAGGACAACCCCATGTGTGCAGAGTATACTTGTGCTCCATAGGGTTTTAAAGTCTGTGACCTTTCAGGAGCAGCTCACCAGGCCTTTCTTTCGAGGCCCCTCTGGGTGGGTCAACCTTTCAGCTTAACCATTTGTGCTAGCCAGGGGCCCTAGTCACTTGGGAATGCTTTGGAACTACTTAATCAGAATAACTGGGAATAGGATGAGGATTCTGCTGCCTGTTTTTTTTTTTTTTTTTTAAGTTTCCCATATGTGATTCTGAGACATAGCTGAGTTTAGAACCAGTTCAAGGCATCTTACTGATGTGGAAACTGAAGCTCAGAGTTGAATTGGTGCATGCATCTCCAACTCCCCCTTAGACTTGGGGGAAAAGGAAGAAATGAAATAAAAAGGCTTATGCAAGGTGTGAAATTGTGCCGAGAAGAACTGGTTTACTTTGTCTGAGGTGGTCGAGAAGGCTCCTCCGTATCCAGAGCAACAGCAGAGCTGCAGTCACATCACAGAAACCTGAAGCTCCTCTGACTCTCCATCTCCCCCGCCTGTTATCAGTGCCCATCATGTGTGCTAAGAGATGAAATTGGGGATCGGGTTGAAGGGTAAAATCATGGGCAGAATTTGGATTTTACCCTCATACTTTAGGCAGTTCATTCCACACTCTTTTATATCAACTACAAATCCTCCTCTATGGGCCCTTTCCCACCAGCATTTGCATGTAAACAAGTCTCTTGCATCTTAGGGAGGAAAAATGGCCTCCTCCTGCTTCAGGGTTTCTCCACTTGTCCTAGCTCTCTCTCTCTCTTCCGCTTTACAGCTAAAGTCTTTGAAATTCTAACTCCTTCACCACCTACTCACTTTTAGGCAATTTGGTTACCACCTTTCTACTACAATTACTTTATCAGTCAGTGTCCCAGCAGGACACAGAATCCATCCCTGATGGTTAAAACAAAGGAACTACTTCAGATATGTAGGCAGGGTTAGGGGTATAAACATGGCCTGGTGAGGCAATCAGAGAGTAGCGAGAGTGGGAAGCCATTATCATTCCTAGGGCTAAAGAGACCAAGGGAGGAAATAGTGAGAACTAGAACCAGGGAGAAGAGGACAGTGGGTGGAAACAAGTCATAGTGGGGTACAGCTTCTGCCAGAGATGAGGCACCAAAGCAGGGAGGAGGTGACCAAAGAGATCACACCCTCTCTTCTTTTGCCTTCTCCTTTGTCAATGCCTCCCATTGGCCAAACCCAACTGGAAGCCAGAGGCCAAGGGAGCTCAAGTGATAAAGTCTACAGGGCTTGTGTCAAAGATTGCTGCTGTTCAACAAGATCCATGGTCTCTTCTGGTACACAGATGGGCTGCTCTCCCAGCCTCTCCATGAATTAAATGTGGCTGTGCGACTGATTTCTTGCCACCAGATGCCATGTCCAGCCAGTGCTCTTTAAGAGGCACCTGTGCCTTCCACACTCTATCTTCCTCCGTCAGATGTTAGGGTGAGATCCTAGAGCATGGCAAAGCCACAAGATGAAATCACTGCCTGGAGGAAAGGCACTGCAGACCGGCATCACCTGCTTGGATTTTAGGTGAGCTTAAAATATATTACTATCAAAAAAGAAGTGCAAAGGGTTAAGTAATTAACACAAGGTCCCATGGCAAGTATTCAGTGGAGCTCAAATTTGATCCAGTCTGGCGTATTCCAGAGCCGACGTTACTGATCACTATGCTGTACTGCTTTTCTTATTCGATACTGAGTTTTCAACTCATTGCTTAATTGGTTGTCTCCACCACTAAATTACAATCTTTTTAAGAAAAGGGATCATGTATGCTTGTTAATTGTTGCTTCCAGTGCCTAGCAGGGTGTCTGGCATATAGTAGGTGCACAAAACGTATTTTTAAATGAATAACTTTGGCAACTTCAGGAAAAGAGACAGGTGGAAAGAATGAATGAAATAGTTATTGCCCTTTTCTTGCTTCACTGCTTTTGAGGAGGGGAGTGATAGTATTTTGGGGAGGAGGAAAGAAATCTCATATGTAAAGTTCAGAGGTTGATTAAGAATTGACTGTATCTGAACAGTTTTTAGTTCTTACATTCCAAAACACCTCTATGGGGAAAAGGCATTTCCATGGCACTAAATAGCTGTCTACAATTTACTTTCCTAACAAAAAGTATTCTTTAGGAAGAAGTTTCTAATTCTCTGCCACATAGAATAATTGTATGTCCAATCTTTTTCATCCTTTAATTCTCAATTCAGATGCCACCACTTCACCTACCCCCAAAGTTGAGACTAATCTCTTCCCTCTCTGAACTCGCATCTCACTTTATCTCTCACTGTCTTATGACACTGATCGTGGTCTGCCTTGGGCTTCAGACGTTCTGCACGCAAGTCCATGCAGGTGATGTGCATCTCCCATGGTGCTGGAGCATGGGTGCTCAGTAAATACTTGTTGAATAAAATAAATGCTGAATTAATTAACTCATGGATTTAAAAAAAAAAATGATTTGAACCAAGTACGAGTTTTGCATTGTTTTTTAAATTCATAAACTATGATCACTCTAGAAGTTACTAGAACACATTTAAAGATCAGCCACACACTTATACACAATGTGTTAATTTCCCATGCATGAGTCTCCAAAAAATGTCCTTGATTCTGAAAAATATTCTTTCATAGGATTTAATTGAAAACTTATGCTTCTACCTGGCTATACTTTTTGAGAATTTTAGCATTTCTAGGGCTTTAAAAATAAACTGCGTTTTCTTTTGAAATGTAATTTGCATGAAAAAGTCTTCAGAAGATAGCCTCTCACTTGCATTGAGGGACTCTCAGAAGGTATGAGACTAAAGTATGCTTCCTTTGAATTCCTGCAGTGAATTTTTACTTGGATTTTGATCTGAATTTGTAAGTATGGGTTTTAAGATTTGGAGTATCTAAGAAGTACAATTTTCCTGGGTCAAATGATGGTTTTCATTTTGTGGAAATGCTTGAGGATAATCTGACAAGAATTTTTTAATTATCTCAAGGTGCATAAAATGACAGTTCAGGAAAAGGAAGAGTGTGGAGAGAGAAAAGTCTTTGAACACACAGAAATAAGAATTGTATACAGAGCCAAGATGGATTCCAGGTCTCAGTTTCCTGAAGAGTAATAACCTCGTATGTCTTCAAAATGCTTAGCAGATATGGTGCGTGTTCTCCTGGCACCTTTCCCTAATGCACACTGCACAGCAGCCTTCCCCATCCACAGGGCAGACTGACTGCCTATGGCGGAAACACGGGGCAACAGGGATCCTTCATCACTCGTGGCCCAGCTCTACGTTTCCTGTTGACCATTCTGATTTCAGTGACCCGCACTGATTAAAAGACCTCAAAATGGATGACAAAGGCCCCATTGCTGTGAAATCCCACTCTTATAGAGCAGCAAATCAAACCCCGCTGATTTAATGGATCTTTTTCTAGTATAACATTTAGATTCACATTTTCGTGTAACTTAATTAGCTTCAAAACCAAAACCAGTTGCTGTCAAGTCAGTTCTAACTGATGGTGACCCCATGTGTGTCATAGTAGAACTGTCCTCCATAGGGTTTTCAATGGCTGATTTTTAGGAAGTATAAGGACAGGCTTTTCTTCCGAGGCGCCTGTTGGTGGACTCAAATCACCAGCCTTTCGGTTAGCAGCCCAGCGAGTTAACAGTTTGTATCGCCCAGCTTTAAGTGTAACTTATTCCCCCGTGGGCCTTTGCACGGACATTTTAACAGCACTTGCTCAGGAAACGAAAATCCCGCTCTTACTGACAGTTCCGGTGTTCAATACCTGGCTCTGCCACCAGGTGGCAGCAAGAGGCTGTACCCGATTCCCTCTCTAAGTTGGTCATTCTGGCTTCAGTTAGAAATCAAGCAGAGGAGCCTAATCTGCATTCCATGAGGCCGATGGAATTCAGGTCCCACAACCTAGAATGGAGACTAGTGGACTTATCCCCATCAGAGAAGATCCAGGTCATCAAGAAACAGCCCGCAGGTGGGTTACATGCTCATGATTTCAAGATTTGGTCTCTGAGGTGGAGTAAGGTCCCGTGACCTGATGGCCTACATTTGGGTGTTGTTAGGTCTGTGAAGTCTATTTTAGATTCATGGTGACCCAACGTGACAGAGTAAAACTGCCCCATAGGGTTTTCTAGGCTTCAAAGGAGCAGGTCTGGGCAGGAGTAGCATAACCTAAATTTACTTTAAAGGAGCAGACTCACCCGACACTGGGGATGGCTAAACGCAGAAAAGTTAATAATCAGATAATTGGATGTGTTTTCTCTACATTTAAGTTCAAATGCCAAGAATTAGTCCTTGGGAAAAATAGAATCGTTATTTCTACTCTTTGACAGCCTCGAGGCAGCATTTTTTAAGGTGTATAGGGATTTGGTAGCTTGTTTTGCTTTTTTCTCTCTTGCCGGTTACCTCCTAAGAGCTGGGCATGGATCAGTAAGTTCCCTCCACTGTGGCTGCCAGCAAGTCTGTGCCTGATTTGGCGAGTTTCTGAAAAGGTACCAGTGCCTTCTCCCACCAGGCCCTCCAATGAAACATAACACCCCAATGCTATGCCAAGGGACAGAGCCAAGCCACACATCAGTGTCTGCTGAGGAGCTAAGCCCCAAGCATCTTCAATGCCAAAATTGTTACTGGAATCTTTCAAGTGTTTGCTTTTGAGAGTAAACTGGTCACGGAAAGGTGGAAAGAAATCAGGGTTGACTCAGAAAGGAGATAGTCTCTGTACTCCTACATTTCCAAGACACTTACCTGTGCACCCAGATATACTCACAAACAGACACATACACACAGCAAGAAACAACACGTTCTCAGGAGAGTCATGATTCTGAGAGCTTTCTCTTGTACACCAGTACTCATTGCTGTTTCTTCTTGTCCCTGAGTGCTGCAGACAGTGACACGTTAGGCTGCTAACCAAAAGGATTGAGGTTCAAGCCCACCCAGAGGTACCTCAGAAGAAAGACCTAGTGATCTACTTCTGAAAAATCAGCCATTGAAAACCCTATGGAGCACAGTTCTGCTCTGACACACATGGGGTCACCATGAGTCAGAATTGACTCGACAGCAACCGGTTTGCTGGTTTATTCTCAAACAATTTACTGCGGGAGGTACTGTCAGCATAACTTTGCCTCAGGAGTGGACTAGGGTAAGTCAGAAAATATTGCTACTAGGGTTCCGGTTCATACATGCACGGGTTTATTCCAAACAAAACATGTTTAAATATGGCTCTGTGATCAGTGGATGGATGGCTGCCAGTTCTCTCAGTAATATACCTTCAAAAAAAAAAGATATTTTTTTTGTGCCAACTGGGGGGAAAAATGATTTTGAGGCCAGGGCTAATATCAAATGTTTAACAAAACTCAAGTGGACATCTTCCCAAATCATTGAAGCTCTGCAACAAGTTTATGGGAATGCTTTCCCACATAAAACAACAGTTTTTAGATGAATCAAGTGTTTTAAGGAAGGTCAGGAAGACCTCAAAGATGAACCAAGAGAGAAGACCTCTCAGAAGATTATGGTGACTGTTTTTGGGGATTCCAAAGGGGTGATCTTTGTAGATTTTCTCAAAGGACACAGGATGATCATGGGGGCTTATTATGAAGAAGTTTTGAGAAAATTGAAAACTGCACTGATAAGCAAAAGGCCAGGAAAGTTGTGCCAAAGAATTTTTTCTCCATCACGACAGTGTGCCTGCTCATTCTTCGAGGATAGCAAGGGCTGTTCTATGAGAATTTCACTGGGAAACCTTACCCTAGCCACCCTACAGCCCTGATCTTG
Source organism: Trichechus manatus latirostris (assembly GCF_000243295.1). Taxonomy (NCBI): domain Eukaryota; kingdom Metazoa; phylum Chordata; class Mammalia; order Sirenia; family Trichechidae; genus Trichechus; species Trichechus manatus. Next base: position 21,222,850 of record NW_004443962.1, on the reverse strand, counting down.
CACCTTTAGACTACTTTTTGTTCCCAAAACTCAAAGAACATTTAAAAGGATCATAATTTGAGTCCCTCGAGGATGCCAAAACTGCTGTTTTGAAGTGGTGTAAATCAAAGAGCACAGAATTTGTCATGGTTTGAATTATGTCCCCCAAAAAATGTGTATATCATTTTGTCTGGGCCATAATTCCTGGTACTGTGTGATTTTCCTATATGTTGTAAATCCTGCCTCTATGATGTTAATGAGGGAGTATGGGTGGCAGTTCTGTTAGTAAGGCAGGACTGGATCTACAAGACTGGATTGTGTCCTGAGGCAATCTCTTGAGATATAAAAGACAGAAGTGAGCAGAGAGTTGGGGGACCTCCGGCAATCAAGAAAGCAGTGCCGGGAGCAGAGCACATCCTTTGGACCGGGGTCCCTGTGCAGAGAAACTCCTAGTCCGTGGGAACACCAAAGAGAAGAAGGCCAACAGAGAGAAAAAGCCTTCCCCTGAAGCTGACGCCCTGAATTTGGACTTTTAGCCTACTTTAACTGTGAGGAAATAAATTTCTCTTTGTTAAAACCATCCACTTGTGGTATTTCTGTTATAGCAGCACTAGATGACTAAGACAGAATTCTTCCAGGAAGGGTTAGAGAGATGGAAACACCGCCTTAAGAAGTGTATAGACTAAATATAGGATATGTCGAAAAACAATAGCTTCACATTTTGATGTTTTTGTTTAATAAAGTTTCTATGATTTAGTAGCAATACCTTTTGACTTACCCTTGTATAAGAAAGCATAATCAGGTCAGTAAACAGATGAATTCAAATAGTGACAAGGTACTAAAGTGTAACAAAGTCAATACATGGAGTCGTATATGACTCTGGTCAACCCTAGAGTAAAAATTAAGGATATTAAACTAGCATTGGAGATCTCCCCCATGAGCATGTAGGCTCCATGAAAGCAGGAATTTTTCACTGTTTAGTTTTGTACTCTACCCTAATTGCCTAAGTTCAGATGCTCAATTTTTTTTTTTTTTTTGGTTCAATTAGTATTTGTCAAATAAAGAAAATATTTAAGACATTTAACGCATCAGAGACCAGTGTACTAAGCCCAACTCAGGCAATCTTGTTCCCCTTCCAGCATTAAAACATCACAATTTCTTCAGCTGAATACTAGCTGAAGTAGCTACTTGACTTGGGTTTAGGGCCATGTTGTATGTATCCTTAACAACAGCCATCAGAGGGCCAGGGTGCTCACCCTGGAGAAACACACGGGCACAGCTCCCGACTGAATAAACGGCAGATTCCCATCTCCTCCTCTCTGGTAGGCTTACCAGATAGAGCAAATAAAAATACAGGATGCCCAGTCAGATTTAAATTTCAGAGAAATAAATTTTTCATGAGACATACTTATGCTAAAAAAAATCTTCATTGTTTATATAGAGTTCAGAATTAACTGAGTGCCCTGTGTTTCATCTGGCAACCCTGCTCTGGGTCATACACTGTCTGAGCGTGGGAGAATTGTCTGCCTTTTTAAATTGTGGACATGTCGGTTGTATCCCTTTAACTTCAATGTATTAATGTCATTATAGTGTGATAACAGTGGATTCCATTTAACCCCTATAAGTGTGTCATCAAAAATTTCAGAATTTGAAAATGTTCCCTGAGTTCAAAATTTTGAGAGCCACTAGTATATAGCCTTTAGTAATCAGTCCTTTTTTTTTTTTTAAAGCTGAACAAAGGTTCTGCCCTTGTTCCTCCCTGTACTTTGGGAAATGATTAATGATAGATAACAGGGTTTTGTCGTTGTTGTTAGGTGCTATGGAGTTGGTTCCTACTCCTAGCAACCCTATGTACAACAGAAAGAAACTGCCTGGTACTGCCCTATCCTCACAATTGTTGCTATGTTTGAACTCATTATTGCAGCCACTATGTTAATCCATCTCATTGAGGGTCTTCCTCTTTTTCGCTGACCCTCTACCAAGCATGATGTCCTTCTCCAGGGACTGGTTCCTCCTGAAACGTGTCCAGAATATGGGAAACAAAGTCTCACTATTCTCAGTTCTAAGGAGCATTCTGACTGTATTTCTTCCAAGACAGATTTGTTTATTCTTCTGGCAATGTATGGTATATTCCATATTCTTCCCCAACACCATGATTCAAACACGTCAAGTCTTCTTCAGTCTTTTCTTTTTCATTGTCCAGTTTTCACATGCATATGAAGCGATTGAAAATACTGTGGCTTCTGTCAAGCATACCTTTGTCATCAAAGTGACATCTTTGATTTTTAAGATTTTAAAGAGGTCTTTTGCAGCAGATTTGCCCAATACGTCATTTGATTTCTTGACTGCTGCTTCCATGGGCGTTGATTGTGAATCCAAGTAAAATGAAGTCCTTGACAACTTCAATATTTTCCTTCATCTATCATGATGTTGCTTATTGGTCCAGTTGTGAGGATTTTTGTCTACTTTATCTTGAAGTCACTATGAGTTAGAATTGACTCGATTGCAATGGGTTTCAGGTTTTTTTTTTT
>NW_004443962.1:21206234-21217544 GCF_000243295.1 Trichechus manatus latirostris | reverse complement strand
TTTTTATAAATGTTTTGATATTGTCTGCTGTCTTTGGGGCATTCAGTGTTTATTTTCCTCTGTAATTGATTGTAGATTTGTTTGTTTCATCCTGATTTTTTGTTTTATTTGGTTATGTCTGAGCAGGCAGGCTGTGCGTTCTTTCTTGTTTGTTTTTCTGTGGGCATGATACTTTTCGCCTCCTTCTCCAATGGGCAGGGTCAGTCACTTAGGTATGGTACAGCAGGGCAGGTCCAGCTGAGAGGGAGTTGCTGGGATAGGTTTTTTATGGCACGGACCATGGCTGACAGTCTGGACCAGGAATCAGTGCAGGGCAGGTTCCAGTGGGCCGTGCCTGTGTTGCTTGGGAGAGTGATGTTCAGCACACTGTGCAGGTAGGCAAGAAAGAGGGTGTAGATTGTGATGTGTGGAGCTAAGATGGGTATGGGAAAGATGAGAGAGCAGAGAGAGGAACGTGAGTCAAAGACATACACACAAACAAAAAAGAGTGTTAAGGGAGCTTGCTGTTGGAGTGGAGAGATGAGAGATGAAGAAATGGGAAAAAAACAAAAAGAAAAAAAGGGTAAAAGAAAAAAATGAATAAATCGACAAACTGGAAATGAAGAAGGACAAAAAGAGAATAAGAGAAAGAAGAAAACTAAACAAAGAAATGAAAAGAAAAACCAAAAACAAACAAGAAAAAAGAAGTGCCCTCAGGGATGTCCCTCTGTGTCTGCACAGAGTAAGGGACTAGCTTCCAAGCCACATGGTACTGCCTGGCTAGAAGAGGCTCCCAAGCTGAGAAAAGGAAAAGAAAACAAACCAATCAAAACAGAACAAACCAGAGCAAACAAAAGAAAAGCCCCGGGGGTCCCACCAGCATGGCGGCATGGGCCGGGAAGCTGTTTCACAGTTGAGCGGTGTTTCGCAGCCTTTCAGGAAGAAGAAAAGATGGCACACGGAGCCAGGTATTTGAGAGAAAGGACGGGGAGAGGTGGTGAGAGGTATGGAAGAAATCTAAAGCAGTGGAAAAAAGCAACACCAGCAGCCAACAGAAGGCACCCAGGGAGCTGGCCAGTGTGGGCTGGTGGAATCCAAGCAGCACTGGGGGGAAGCTCGTGCTTCCCACCCAATAGACTGTGGCTGCAGGAAGCAGAGGAGGCTAAATGGGTGTGAAGAAGGGTGGGGGGTGGGAAAGCCTATATCATGGGTTACCGGTTGTTCTGTCTCCTGCTGGAAGCTCTGTGAAGCTGCTTTCTCATACCTCCTGTTCGCTGATCTCCGATAGGAGTCCAAGATGGCAGATCCGTACTGTGGTAGCTGATAGGGGACCTCTGCATGTATCTTTCCTCATGCTCTGTTGTCGGTCAGTTTCTTATTCCATTCGGTGCTTGGCTGAGTTCTTTATCTCTTCGTTTGATGGTTAGGGTTTCAGGATTGATGTGTGACTCTGCTTGACTTGGCTGCTGCCTGGTGGTAAGCTCAGTGGAGGGCTCAGTGGATAACCCTGGATGCCTTGGGCAGGGGTGGGGGAAAGTGGAGAGGTGGAGGGAGGTCGAGGAATCTAGCCACAGACCAGGGAGGGGATGAGACTGAATACTTTGTCCACATGAGCTCAAAGCCTAAATTACAGAATTTTATGAACAAAATGCTCTTTGTCACTTTTAAGCATTTGTTACTCTGCTTTAAATGAGTACTGTTGAGCAACGTGAGACCAAGTAAATTAATAAAAATTAAGTTCTTGCCTTTCACAAGTTAGCACCAGTCTCACGTCTGCCCTTCTTCCCAGGACCCCCACTCCCCAGGGTTTCCCAGCCTCGCTACTATTGACACTTTAGATGGGGTACCTCTTTGTTGTGGGGGCTGTCCTTTGCATTGTAGGATGTTTGGCAGCATCCCTGGCTTCTACCCACTAGATGTCAGTAGCATGCCCCCCACCTGGCCCCACCCCAGCCAAAATCATTACAATCTAAAATGTTTGGAGTCGTTGCCAAATATCCCCTAGGGGGCAAAATCGCCCCTCACAGAGACCCTCTGCTCTGGCCCTGTGAGGCTACCTGCCCTCCTATGAGCACATTCTACACCTTCTCACACGCCTTTCTTCCTGTTCCCTGTACCTAAAACCCTGCTCTCCCTCCTTCCACTGACTCTTACTTACTCCTTAAATCTTATATCGAAGCTGCCTTCCTCTATACCTTTCTTCACAATCCATGCCAACCTAATTTCTTTTCCCTCCTCAAGGCTGCCACAGACATGTGCACGTCTTTACTTGGACTAACATTGTCCGGCATATGAAGTTGCAGTTATTTGTTCACCCTTCCCTCCTTCTCTGGAGAGACTCTGAGCTCCTCAGTAGCAAGGTGTGTGCAACCACACTAGCCATGGTGTCTCACGTACGTGCGTCTGTGTGTGTGCACTCACACATACACACCCAACAGGCACACTGTCATGGTTTGAATTACGTCCCCCAAATATGTGTGTCAATTTGGCTGGGCCATGATTCCCAGAATTGTGTGGTTGGCCTCCATTTTGTGATTGTAATTTTATGTTAAAGAGGATTAGGGTGGGATTGTAACACCACCCTTACCCAGGTCACATCTCTGATCCAATGTAAAGGGAGTTTCCCTAGGGTGCGGCCTGTACCACCTTCTACCTTACAAGAGATAAAAGGAAAGGGAAGCAAGCAGAGAGTTGGGGACCTCATACCATCAAGAAAGCAGTTCTGGGAGCAGAGCATGTCCTTTGGACCGGGTTCCCTGTGCCGAGAAGCTTCTAGTCTGGGGGAACACTGATGAGAAGGCCAAGAGAGAGAAAGCCTTCCCCTGGAGCTGATGCCCTGAATTTGGACTTTTAGCCTACTTTACTGTAAGAAAATAAACTTCTCTTTTTTAAAACCATCCACTTGTGGTATTTCTTTTATAGCAGCGCTAGATGACTAAGACACACACCAGCCAAAAACCAAACCTGTTGCCATAGATTCCGACTCAACAAACACGCAGCACTCAAATAAATGTTTGTTGAAGCGTAAGCCGAGGTCCTAAGTTATACCATTTACTATATATTTCTTCAAGGAATATATGGATTTTACTATTCACCAAGGAGGATAAATTAAATTTTGATCCTCCACTAGGCCTCTATGCTCCAGATAAACAGAATTCCTCACTATTCTTCCAAACATGCGTGTTACTTTTCCATCTCTACCAAAAAAATCAAATGCGTGCCATTGAGTTGATTCTAACTTATGGTCACACCACGTGTGTGGAGTAGAACTGTGCTCCCTAGCTTTTTCAAGGCTATGAACTTTTAGAAGCAGGTTGCCAGGCCTTTCTTTCCAGGTGCCTCTGGGTGGGTTCAAAACACCAACCTTTCGATTAGTAGTTGAGCATTTAGCCATTTGCTCCACCCAGGGACTCCTCCCATCTTTACATCATTGTTGAAATTATTTTCTTCACCTGGAAAGTTGTGCTTTCGTTTCTACCTGTCAAGATCCTGATCCACACACCACCTCTGCTTTTCACAACCCTAGACACACACACACACACACACACACACACACACATACACATGCACACGATGATCTCCTTCTCAAAGGGCCTTTGCTTTTTTTCCTCTTTTCTAGCTTTCCCCATTCTGGTTCTCCCAAGGTTCTCCCTTAAAATTGGCTTCTCCTCCTTGAAGACAAAGTCTGTACCTTCCTCTTTACTTCTGCAGGTCCTCATGTAGTGCCTTGCACATACTAGGTACTGAGTAAGAATTTGTTGAATAGAAAAATCTGAGGCTGTTTTAAAAACACTCTGTTAATATCTAGAGACCAAACCAAACCCACTGCCATCGAATCAATTCTGACTCATAGCAACCCTATAGGGCAGAGTAGAACTGCCCCATAGGCTTTCCAAGGCTGTAAATCTTTACAGAAGCAGACTGCTACATCTTTCTCCCATGGAGCTACTGGTGGGTTTGAACCACCAACCTTTTGGTTAGCAGCCAAGCACTTTAACCACTATGCCACCAGATGCCTAAAGGGAGGGGGTTGTGACACCATCAGAGAGAAGCTTTAGAAAGATTAATTCACCTGGGGTGGAAGAGAATGGTGGTGCATTATCAGGTAACCACTGTAGTCCAAGGTTAAGGTAAGAACCATTACTTTTATAATAGCCAAGATGGTAGAAACCATTTCAGAGTGACACTGGACAGGATTTGGTACCTAAATGGAAATGGGGCTAGGGAGAGAGAAGGATAAGGAGTAACTAATGTCATCCAGATGCTATATCTGAGTGCTGGGGATGGTGACAGTATCACTTATCAGTAAAGGGGAGAATGAAATGAGTCCAGCATATGGGGTGTGCTATGGATTGAATGTGCTCCCCAAAAAGAGAGGTTGAAGTTCTAACCCCTGTAGTGATGAATGTGACCTTGTTTGAGGAAATAGGATTTTTCTTTGCAAATGTTACCAGTTGAGGAAGTCATACCAGAATAAGGTGTGTCCTAATCCTAATCCCTTTTGAGTGCTGTTTTGTTTTTTTTTTAATTGTGCTTTAGGTGAATGCTTACAGAGCAAATTAGTTTCAAAAATTTATACACAAATTGTTCCGTGACATTCTTTTCAGTCCCACATTGTGTCAGCACTCTCTCCCTTTCCCTTTCCACCCTGAGTTCCCTGGTTCCATTCATCCAGTTTTCCTGTCTCTTCCTACCTTCTCGTTTTTTTTGTTTGTTTGTTTTGGGGCAGATGTTGCCCATTTGGTCTCCTGTTGATTGATCTAAGAAGCACAGTCCTTACATGTGTTATTGTTTGTTTTATAGGCCTATATAATCTTTGGCTGAAACATGAACTTTGGGAGTGGCTTCAGTTCTGAGTTAGAAGGGTGTCCAGGGGCCATAGTCTTGGGGGTTCCTCCAGTCTCTGTCAGACTGGTAAGTCTGGTCTTTTCTGTGAATTTGATAATTTGTTCTACATTTTTTTCCCACTCTGTCAGGGACTCTCTGTTGTAATCTCAATCAGAGTGGTCGTAGTAGTAGCCGGGCACCATCTAGTTCTTCTGGTCTTAGGGTTGTGTAGGCTGTGGTTCATGTGGTCCATTAGTCCTTTGGCCTAATTGCTCCCTTTAGGCTTTAGTTTTCTTCACTCTCCTATGCTCCAGACTAGAGACCAATAGTTGTATCTTAGATGGCTGCTGTCAACCTTTTAAGACCCCAGACGCTACTCACCAAAGTAGGATGTGGAACATTGTCTTTAAGAACTATATTCTGCCAATTGACATAGCTGTCCCCCAAGTCAATGGTCCTTTGCCTTTGAGCCTGGGAACTTCATCCCGTGAGATGTTTAGCTGTGTCTAAGAGGTTTCCCTGACTGAGTGCTGTTTTATAGAAGGAGAGAACAGACACAGGGGAAGGGCACCATGTGAAGCGTCTGCAAGCAGTGAAGTAACGTCAAGGATTGCCAGCAGCCACTAGAAGCTAGGAGAGAGGCATGAACAGTTCCTCTTCCAAAGCTCTCAGAAGGAATCAACACGACTGATACCTGATTTGGGCTGCTAGCCTCAGAGCTGTGAGACAATAAATTTCTGTTCTTCAAAGCCACCCACTTTGTGGTATTTTGTTACGGCAGCCCTTGCAAACCACGACAAGATGCCAGTGAGCCACCCCAATAAAAATTTCACAGAAACAGTTAGAAATACGAGAGTGAGGCTGAGAGAAGCTGGAGAACCCAGAGGCAGGCCTTAGGGGCCAGTCACGTGGCTGAGGCCAAGGGAGCATGTGGGATCGCTGAGGGATGGGACATGTGACCAGAGAAGAGAAGAGGGACCAAGCCACAGTTGTGAGGGCCAGAGAGGAGGCAAGCAGGATGAAGAGGGAAGCTGGGAAGCACGATGCTGTGAAAGCTGAGAGGGAATCACATTTCCAGGAGGAAATAGTCCACAGATTTAAATGATGCTGACGTTGGTCAGAATGAGAACTGGAGACAGGCCGCTGGATTCATTGACCTGTAGGCCTGCTGACTTTTCAGAGATGAGATTCAGGGGATGGAAGGGCTAAAAGCCAGATTGTTAGAAGGTAAGGAGTGAAAGAGCAGTAAGAAAGTAATGGCTGAGATGAAGAAACAGATTTCCCTCACCAAGTGTGTTGTTAAGAGGAAGGATATCAGCACCACAATAGCTTGAGGGGATAGCCGGGTTCAGAAGGTTTTGTTTGTTTTTTGGTTGTGTGAGACTGGAACTTGTTGATGGAGGGAAAGGAACTGGAAACTAGGAGATCTGGAAGCTATGAGAGAGAAAACTTCATGAGCTAACTCTTGCAGGCAGTTGGACAGGACTGGGCTCCCTGAGGACGGTTTGGCTTTTGAAAGAGTAAGCACCCCTTCCTCTGAGAGAAAAGGAAAGAAGGGGAGGAGGGAAAACCACACAACTAAGGTAAAGGCGGAGGAGAGTGGAGGGGCGACATCTCCAGAATTATCGTTCTGCTTAAGTAGGAGTGTAGATGGAGTGCCAAGCAAAGGCCTTTAGGGTTTGTGAAGCTGGGAGTTCATTGCACATAAAAATGTTTCAGGAAATTGACAAGAGATGAGTTAAAGCATTGCAAAGTAGCAATGATGTCTCAGGAGTCCTCTCAGCTGGGCATATCTTTTCCTGGAAACTCCTACTCATCCTTCAAGGCCCAGCTCAAATATCCCAATCTCTGGCTCACCCAGGAAGAAACTGAACTCATGAGAGTCATCCCCTCCCATCCCCCCAATCTTTGTAATGGTAATTACTTTGTTGTATTTTTTTCTGTTTACTCATTTGCCTCTCCCCCTAGTCTGCGAGCTTCTTAGAGGTCATAATTCATCTCTGTATTCCTAGTGTCTGGCAACATGTCTAACACAACAAGTAATGAGATAGTGAATGAATATATGAACAAGTGGTATTTACCATACTGTGGGAGCTGACTTCTCCTTACAGTGCATTAACTAGAGCAGAGAGAGACCCAGGGAGGGACTGGGCATCTTCTCCGGCTGCACAAGATCAGAAAAAAAAGGCACGTGTGGATACACATGAAGTCAAAGCCAATGAGAACAGTGATAGCTGTGAAATGAATATGAGAGTCAAATGGTTTTGTCAAAACCCATCTGCAGTCCTGAGTGCCCGGAGACAGCAGCGGGGATGGGGAACTGTGTGAAAAAAGTTTCAGGCCCTAAAGGTAATTTGCAGTGGAGAATGGAAGGACTTCCTAAACCGTAGAGTGTGCGGTCCAGAAAGTAGAGCACCGCAGATGAAGTTACTGTAAAAAACCACTCGTGACTTTTTTGCCAAAAAGAGAAAGTCTGTTTTGAATCTGACTATCCCTCTAGCAGCATACAACCTTGCCTTAGAAAGCAACAGCTCCATGAAATCCTGTCTCAGATGGAAGTCAGTTGAATGTGAATACATGGCACCTTCCAGCTCTGGTGATTGATGTTTGCTTCTACTACATGTTCTGCGTGGCTTTCTTTTGTCCTTGCAAATTCCTGCTAAACCAAAAAAACCCAAACCTGTTACTGTTGAGTCGATGCCGACTCAGCGACCCTATAAGACAGAGTAGAACTGCTCCATAGGGTTTCCAAGGTGAGCCTGGTGGATTCACTCTGCTGACCTTTTGGTTAGCAGCTGAGCTCTTCACCACTGCTCCACTAGGGCTCCCACTAGATGCATATTATTATCCCTTTTTCTCAGACGAGGAAACTGAGGCAAAGAGCAGTTGGGTGAGTAACCCAAGATTACACACTAGTAAACAACAGGGCCAAGATACTCCATCAGATGTAATCAGAAGAAGGCGGTTACCGGGACACGTGAAGGATCAAGGCTGAGTTCACGGGCATGCTGCTGAGTTTCACAGCCCCATACTTAGAAGGGCTGGTACTTGGTTAAATGCTCTGCTGACTGCCACTGTCTTGAAATTCTTAATTTTTGAACAAAGGACCCTGTGTTTTTATTTTGCACTGTGTCCCACACATTATGTAGCCAGCCCTGCATAGACTCAGAGTGCTCAGGCTGGAAGGGGTCTTGAGGCCATCCATTGCACCCCCACCATTTTAGACTGAGGCACAGAGAGAACTGGCCTGCCCTGTGGCACAGAGCTAGTTAGTGGCCGAGCAGCACTGGAACCCAGGTTCCCGTTGTTCTTCCTCCCTGACCACACTGCCGCTCAGTACCCTTTAAAGCCAGAAAAGGAATATTTTCTCCTTCTCCACAGGAACTTTATCTCCAGCCAGAATATCATTTGTGGCTGAGCTGGGTCAACTCATTTCACTCCTGGGCAAATGGCCCTGGATTTTTCATGAAACCAAATACACATAAACCTGAATGTGATTCCAGCAAAACCACAATGTCTACACTGTGGTACAACAAACCTTTAGCTGAGTTTCTCATTAGACATCCCTCTGCCCTGGCCCCCACCTCATCCCTGCCTGCACCTCCCTGACATGCACTTCTCATGTAGGGGGTGCTGCCTTAGTCAGGCTGGGGTCATCGCAGGAGCAGCCCTGGGGAGGCCAGGCCGAGCTGGGGCTCCTATCCAAGCTGACCCAGAGGAGAGGGGGCATTTTAACCTTCAGGCTGCCAATCTCCCTCCAGGCCAAGGTGTCAACATTCTGCTTCTCCTAAACTGACACCGCATTAAGGTCCTCAAAGCTTCAGGCTCCTCAGCGGGGCCTCTGTCAGCCAGCCACAGGGTCTTTAGGGCTGACGAAGTAAGGCAGCACATGTAGGGCTTGTGTTCACCCTTTCCGTGCCCACCTATTTGGAAGTTACAAGAATGAGGAGGTGGTGCTCTGTTTCTAACTTGGAAAACATGTATTTACCTCAGACGCACCAGGGCATGTGTGTCTGCTCAGTGGACAGCCAGTGCTAAGAAGTGTTGGACTGCTTTGAAGACCACAAGCGTCCCCCACAGCCTGAAGGAGAAGAGGCGTGACTCATAGGAATTACCAAGGAAACTTGGTTATGTTTTAGAAGAGCGTCTGGAAGTTTCCTGGTATTGTGAGAGGCTGTTGCCTATAGGAATAGTATGAGCAGTTCCCATTTTCAGACAGAATGAACTCAGTATAACTTAACTTGGCTGTGTGAGATGGGACAGGATGACCGTCAGTCACATCCTTATGGACAAGGCACATAAATCACCACTTAGCACAGAAGTGCCTCAAGGGCAGAGAATGTTACCTCTTTTGTTCACTGATGTGTCATAGCTACCTGAACAGTGTCTGGCACATAGCAGGTGCTCAACGAATATTTGTGTGAGTGAATGCTACTTGTAATTTTAAAATCATTATCAGTATAAAAGAATGACTAATGTAGGGTCACAGATTTTTACTCTCACACAATAATCAGAGAGGATATTTCAGAGACTCTGAGGGGAGAGAACAGGTCCATCATGTCTTGTGTGCATTTGATCCAAATGAAAACAAGTGACTGTGAGAAAAATAGCAGAAGTCATCGTTTCATTTCTTGCACTCACTCCCTTAGGGTCTGTCTTAGTGTCCTGGGGTCACTGTAGCAAAGCACCACAAATGGGGTGGTTTATAAGAACAGAAATGTATTCTGTTTTCTGAAATAGTTTTAAATCAACAGAAAAGTTGCAAGAAGAGTACATCATTCCTAAATATTCCAGTGCGTACCTCCCAAACACAGGAACACTCTTCTATGGTACCATCATACAACCTTCCCAATCTGGAAATCAACATTAGCACAGCACTACCTTCCAATCTTAATGTTGATTTCAAAAAGTATAAGACAGACCTTGGACTGTTCTGGACATGGTAATTCCTTTGGGTGGGAGGGGTTGGCTTGAAGCAGACAGAATCTCAGAGCATTGATTGCCCCAGCTAATTTGCCTGTATCCCAGTACTAAACACTTATAACATTTGACCAACTTGAGAGTAGAATCAAGGATTGGAGGCGGGGAGAGGTCCTGGGCACCCTGGACTGTCTCTAACTGGGCATTCAAAAGCAGCTGCAGCAGCATATCAATAGGGAACTGCCAGAAATTCAAGCTGGATTCAGAAGAGAAATGGAACCAGGGCTATCATTGCTGATGTCAGTTGGATCCTGGCTGAAAGCACAAAATACCAGAAAGCTGTTTACCTGTGGTTTATTGACTATGCAAATGCATTTGACTGTGTGGATCATAACAAGTTATGGATAACATTGCAAAGAATGGGAATTCCAGAACATTAACTGTGCTTATGACAAACCTGTACACAGATCAAGAGGCAGTCATTCAAACAGAACAAGGGGATACTTCATGGTTTAAAGTCAGGAAAGGTGTGCACCATGGTTGTATCCTTTCACCATACTTATTCAATCTATATGCTGAGCAAATAATCCAAGAAAATGGACTGTATGAAGAAGAGCATGGAATCAGGATTGGAGGAAGACTCGCTAACAACCTGTGTTATGCAGCTGACACAACCTTGCTTGCTGAAAGTGAAGAGGACTTGACACACTTACTGATAAAGATCAGCCTTCATTATGGATTATGCCTCAACATAAAGAAAACAAAAATTCTCAGAACTGAACCAATAAGCAACATCATGATAAATGGAGAAAAGATTGAAGTTGTCAAGGATTTCATTTTACTTGGATCCACAGTCAATACCCATGGAAGCAGCAGTCAAGAAATCAAAAGATGAACAAAGTGGGAGGCCTCACATTACCTGATTTTAGAACCTATTATACCACCATGATAGTCAAAACAGCCTGGTACTTGTACAACAACTGATACATAGACCAATGGAACAGAATTGAGAAACCAGACGTAAATTCATCCACCTAGGAGCAGCTGATACTTGACAAAGGCCCAAACTCCATTAGTTGGGGGAAAAGACAGTCTCTTTAACAAATGGTGCTGGCATAACTGGATATCCATCTGCAAAAAAATTAAACAAGATCCATACCTGACACCATGCCCAAAAACTAACTTAAAATGGATCAAAGACCTAAATATAAAATCTGAAATGATAAAGATCATGGAAGGAAAAATAGGGACAACTCCAGGAGCCCTAATGCATGGCATAAGCAGAACACAAACCGTAAGTAACAATGCACAAACACCAGAAGAGAAACTAGATAACTGGGAGCTACTAAAAATCAAACACTTATGCTCATCAAAAGACCTCACCAAGAGTAAAAAGACAACCTAGAGACTGGGAAAAAATTTTGGCTACAACAATCCAGTCAGCGTTTAATCTCTAAAATCTGCAAGATACTGCAAAACCTCAACAACAAAAAGACAAATAACCCAATTAAAAAATAGGCAAAGGATATGAACAGGCACTTCACCAAAGAAGATATTCAGGTGGCTAACAGACACATGAGGAAA